>NC_056749.1:185698321-185728321 GCF_019279795.1 Protopterus annectens
CTCTGAGTTATTTGTTTAGTTTGATGAGAGTGCTTTTATCCAGCTGGGTGCTACATCTCCTAATTTTTGTCTTGATTTTGTCCTTCAGCTTATTGATGTTGTGATTCTCCAGGATGACTTGTTCTTTGAGTTAGTTCTGCACTACTTCCTGGTTTGTGAGGCTGCCTGCAAGCAGCTATTAACAAGCTTGTATAGGATTTCTGTGAACAATGTCATGTAGGCAGCAGTGCTCTCAGAGTTTATGTGGGCTTGAAATTTTGCCAGGTTATCACTTAACAGTAGGAAGTTAGCCTTAGAGTAGTTCCCGAATATTCCAGGGTTAGTTCGGGTTCAAGGTTTTCTTTTTACTTCAAAGGTGACCATTATGTGGTCTGACTTTACCATAGAAGACAGTACACTGTGGAGTGTGCAGCACTTTCCCATATTAGTGAGGGCCAGATCCAGTATGTTTGTAACCCTAGTTTGTGTATTGACAATGTGTTACAGGGAGTTTGTTTACAAAATCCAAGAATCTCTGTGCCTGTACCTTAGGTGTTGTATATGATTCCCAACTAATAGTGGGTAATTAACATTGTCCATGAATATGGTATTGGGTTGGATATTTTTTTCCAACAAGTTTAAATATTTGTTATGGGTTTCCTGGGTCATAGAGGGGTCCTATAGATTAGGTATATTTATTTTTTGTTGTAAATCGAGACACCTCCGGCTTTAGTCCCTGTCTGTGTAGTAATGGTCTAATGTGTGGAAGACATTACAACCTTGCTGTACTGATTTGCTCTGTGTGACTTTAAATCATGTGACAGTATCCGCATAGATGACAGCATCCTCTAGTGTGAGGAGAGCTTTTATGGAGTGGAGATTTTTGTTTAAATTCCAAGTACTGAGCAGTAACACCTTTAGACATTCTTAGTTTTGATTTGCTATGTTGAAAGTACTTTGTCTGACATTGTCTAAAAAAAGGCACTATGTGGAGGTCAGTGTTTTATCTAGTATTCAAAAGCCTGGAGAGGAGAGGTGAAAATCATCCCTTGCAAAGCGGCCTGGTCTGGTGACCATTTCCTTCCATGCTGACAAATATTGCACCCCCTTAGAATGACACCAGAATCTAAGCCAATTATTTGTCAGTTATCTTAATTTCATATTATGACATCATCCTTGGAGAAGGTAAAATGCTGTTCAATGCTATGCTCATATCAGCCTCAGACACATATTAAAAGAGCTCCATGATGTCTGTCTTTATTTAGCCTAGGGAGGTATCTCAGGTTTTTACACCCAGATGGACTATGACTGAGTCATACTGGTACTTGTGGTCCAGTGACCTGGGTGTGTGCATAATGTGGTGGATTCTTGCCCCTGATAAGCAACTAATTGTGACTTTCTCCTTACTCAGCCTGATGAGTGAGACATCAGTGTATCTCACAATGGAGTCTCCAATGATGGGAATGTTGGATTGTGTGGTGGCTTGTATTATGGGCTTAGAAGTAGAGCCTTCATGAGATGTGACTGTATGTGTTGATGCGGGTGTTTTGAAAGAGTACATCTGGGGCTGCTGAAGGAATTTATGTCATGTCTACTTCATTTAGGAGGCCTTGAGGGTTTAGAAAGCCTCAGCATATGTGGGTTTATGTGTCTGCTGTGTGTGATGGGTGCAGCATGACAATCTGATTGGAATTAAAAGTGCTTTTATGTGAGAGCTTTGCCATCACTGACATTGTGAAGATACACCTCTCACATATCAGTTTGTTTGAGAATTAACTCGTTGTCAGTAAACATGAGGCAATGTCTTCATTGTCTCAGGATGCCCATATCCACCAAGCTGGTAAAGGAGATGGTGGGAAAGTTCATATCCATGGCAACAGGCACATTTTTTTATTGATTAGGCAGTTGAAATGAGAATATAAAGTAATATCAGAAGTATCTGGTTTGTAGCTGTGGGGGCAGTGCTTGTTGCTGCAAAGTAGTTGTTGTGTGTGCAACTAAATATTAGTGAAATTTAAAGGGTGCTTTTAAAGGGAAAATGTCAACTCAAGGTGTTTGCATTTATACAAGGCACAGCCAAACACTTAAAGGGAAACTGATAAGTAGACCTTGATGATTTATGGATGAAGTATTTAAGGAGGTAGTCTGACGTTAAGTTAGGCAGCAGCAAAATCTAGCAATATTTACTGAAAAGAAAGAATTAGCTTTGTCAAGAATGATGAAAAGTGGGAATTCACCTGAATGGCTACTGACTGGCAAGTACTACTGCTGGTCTCACCACAGCTTCACGCTATGAAGCAAAGCAGTAGCACCAATCCCAAGATGAGAAGCAGGCCACAGACTTGTCCCAGATGGTGCAAGAGTCTGTAGGCTTGTTGCCTTTTCCTGTTAGATACCTTGAATAGCACCCAGACCAATTATGAAGGTCCAACACAGATAGTCACTACCCAGTCAGAAACAGTCAGGATCAATGCACTCTGTTCCTCCTCTCACCAGAGCAAAATATAAGAACAAATTCAAAGTTGGCACCTATGAAGCAGTTATTAGGCTTTCTAGTGATCAGCAGTCTCCAGGAAATAATATCAATAGGTTCTTTCTCTCACCAGGAACAAAACAGAAGCAATAATCCCAAGATTACAACTGAGAAGCAGAATGTGGGCTATCCAGCAACTGATCTTGGAGTAGACGTTGCAGATTTTAAATATAACATGGAAAAACGGGTTACTATCCTAAGAGTTGCAGTATGCAATCAGCACTTCGATATGAAAGAGGGGGTAACACGCTTTAGCTATCTAGGTAGAGATCCACTAATTTTAAATGATTAAAATAGATTGGAAGGGGATGGCCACTTTGTATTCTGGATCTATGGAATACAGTGGGATGGCCAATAAATGTAAATACCTGAAGGAGAGTGATTTTACAAAATATTAATTTTGTGCTTACTTACAATAGCAAATGAAAGAGGAGAGGGAAGGAAATATGTGGCAAAATTAGTATAAGGGGCAGGTAAGTAGAAAGTCAGTTGAGTTTAAAAACACAACATTGACTGGGTAGGTGGGTGGGGGAAAATTTAATTTTTATGTGACTCACAAGAGGAACAGCTGTGATCTCTTTCCTAATTTAATTATGCAATTAAAAACAGAATATGAGTAAAAAACAGTGTAAAGAAAATAAACCTCAATATACAAAATAGAAGGCAATGAAGCAATTCAAAATACAAGAAAACAAAACCGAACTGACCTTTCACTCACGGCAATCTGTGGCAATGTCTGAGTGAGCTTTCCCATTAAATCCTAAATACTAGGCTATCAGTTTGTAGACTACTACAAGCCTAGCCAATAACCACAGGTGACAAAAAAATATTTTACATTGTATCTGTGAAGTAAAGACCTTAAACATTATACCAATCCTGTTTTATGGTCTTTGCTTCCCACCCACAAGGTTCAAGCCTGACCTCTGACACGTGCCTGTGTGGAGTTTGCATGTTGTTCCTGTGAGATTCCTCTCCCCTCCCAAAAACACACTAGATTTTTCCACCTCAGACTCATCCAAGAATGGAGTTGAGGTCAGTTGCACAGACTCTAGATGGTGCCTGTTGGGAGAAAGTGGTATAGACACATCAATTTGGGCATTATCTTTGGTGTGCAATATCTTCTACATAGGAGAACACAGACCACAGACTGCATGCCATGTCAAGGCTAGCCACTTGCTATAAAAAATTGGCTCTAGGTGGTTTGGCCTATGCTGAACTATGCCAGGGACCCATGCTAATGGTGGGAGGGTCTTTGTGTCACTATTGGTTTGCTCACCATAAAGCCCAGCATCCCTGGGACAGAAGGTTTTTGGCTGGCTGGTGTCCATTTGCCCTGCTTGCACTACTTGGGATAACTCTGCTGAGCAAAAGATGGACATAAAATCAATCAACTTGCCTCATGATTGTGACATTCAACATAGGTTCACTGACAAGACACAGCTTGGAAGTAGGTGCCATGACAGTAAGCAGGAGGCTGGGCATCCTCTGTAATCAGGAGACAGATGGAAAGGTAGTGCAGCAAAGCCCCTGGACAGATGAGAAATGGTGTGGGAATTGTGAGGTAGAGGCTTCAGAAGACACTAAGGGATATTGTCAGAATTGGTCACAGACTCATGGCAGTCAGACTCTGTTATAAGGATAAGGTATTATTCATAATTGCAGCCTATGACCCACAGCAATATTGTGATAGAAAAGATTAGAGTGCATTCAGACAGGTGTTGCAGGACTTATTAGATAAAGCAGGGGCAACACAAATCAATGTCATTTAATGGGTGACCTGAATGCATATACTGTGACAGGCAGAACAGGATAGGAGGACTGTCTGGGCCTACATGGGTGGGGTAACAGGAATAAAGAATAGTTTGATGGTGTCCAGCACATGGTTTAGCAAGAGAGGCAGTCACAAGAATACATGCAAAAGTGACCAACATTCAACTCAGGTAGGCGTCTTCCGAGTAAGGAAAGAGCAGTGGGGTAGAATCCATGATTGCAAAGTCATACTCACTGAAAATCACCCCACAGCTTAAAACAATTAGTTTCAACAATCAGTTGCAAGCAGTGATCAGAACGTTCTAAGGTAAACAAGAAATTAGGTTGAAGAAGAACTGGAAGTTGACTGGCATAAAAGTATGAGAGTTCAAGGAAATACTAAGGACTCTAGCACCTCAGGAAGTAGAGGAAATAGGTGGAGTCAAAGAAAAATGTCAGCATTTCAAAACAACATGTGGAAGACTATAGAAGAGATATGCAGCTGAGCTCAGTTTGAAAATAAGGTGCATAAGGAAAGCTAGTGGTGGAATGCAGAAACCCCAGAAATTTTCAAAGAAAGAAGAATTACAGGAAATGTTGGAGACAGAGCAGGCAGTCCAGGTTAAGAACAAATACTGATCAAAAGAACGAAGTACAAGGCATGAGAGATATTGAGCCATCTTACGGAAAGTGACTCAGCAATGGCAAAAAGCGACAGCTTATGGTGAAAGAGCAGCAGCCCACCCTGGATCAAGAAAGAAGAGCACTAAGGAAAATGAAATGTAGGAAAGCAGCTGTATCAGATGAAGTCACAGTCGATATGGTCAAGGTGCTGCTGAGGCAGGGGAGAAATAGTCCCTGAGGTTACCTGTTGTATTATAGACAGAAAAACATATCCCAGAAAACTAGAGAAGAGGCGTTTTAGTACCAATGTGCAAAATCAAAGGGGACATTCATAACTGTGGTCAGTACGGAGGTATCAAACTCCTGTCACACATGAGAGTTCTGGAGATGATGACTGATAAATGAATATGCAGAGTAGATAGAAAGATGGGAAATGAGAAGTCTCGATTCGGATCAGTATGCAGCACAACTGACCTGATGTTTCCATTGAGACTGACAGTGGAGGAGACACTGAAGAAGAAGAGACAGTACAACTGAGCATTCCTAGACTCAGAGAAAACATATGCCAAGAAAGCTGATTTGGACAGTCCTATGATGGTTCAACATCCTGAAAGCATTGGTAGAATTAGTGCTGGCTAAGTACAAGAACCAACACGATTGGGTGTGTATTGGGCTTCAGCTCTGAGTCCATTACTGTTCATATCAGTGATGGACTACATTAGTAAACAGGTTGCAGTGTACAGATAGACAAAGCTGTTCCATGCAAATGACGTGGCTGTACAAGCTGATTCTGCACGAGAACTTCAGTAAATTATAGGGGTCTGAAATGCAAAATGGAAGGCATATTTGATCAAGCTGAATGCAGATAAGACCACTGTCATGCCAGTAAATGGGGAATGATAAAAAGCTGGAAATTGTGAAGGAAAGGAAACAGTGGAACAGGTCAACAGCTTCAGGTATGTGGACGATGTGACTGAGGAAAAGGGAAGTCTGAATGAGGAGGTCAAAGCTAGAAACAGAAGTGTTGCAGCCAACTGACAAGGAGCATCAATGCTAATGTGTAGCAGAAGAATGCTGGAGAAGCTCAAAATTGGGTGTCCAAAACAGGTGTGTAACTAGTACTTCTGTATAGCACTGAATCCTGTGAAGAAAAGCCAGAATAGCTGAGGAAAGTAAAGGTGATGAAGATGATGTGCATTGGATGTGGGATACGATGCATACTAGGGGCAGATGAAGACATGACAACATCAGAGCAGAAGACAACATAGCTCCAATTACAAACAAAGTCAGAGAGCAGATGGCAGTGGTTTGGGTACATGTGCAGTAAAAGCAAAAGACACTTTGATGAAAACAACTTGGAAGAAGCAGGAAGAAGGCAGGAGTGAACAGTGATGTCCTGAGAGATGGCTGGGGTGAACAGTGATGTCCTGAGAGATGGCTGGAGTGAACAGTGATGTCCTGAGAGATGGCTGGAGTGAACAGTGATGTCCTGAGAGATGGCTGGATTGCAAGACAGGCATGGCTGTTGAAGAAGGTAGGGGAGTTGCAGCAAATCAAGACAGGAGGTGGCATTTGATGCAACATCCTGATCTCACATAGAAAACATGAGAAAACGTGGAATGTGGCGGAGATATTTATAAATATATATCTGTTAGAAATGCTGAAGATGCACTGAGCAATGGAACTGATTTGGTGTAATAAACAATGCTTCTATTCTATTCATTTTAGCCTCACTGGGTGTGAATTATTTTTGTGTTTCATTGATATGTAAATAAAGAGCAGACTGTGATCTTTCTGAATTTATGGGGTCAATTTAGTGCAGTAGGTAAACCGATGTGTGAAAAATAAGAAACACATGCAAATACGGTTAACTAGAGCAGTTTATTAAGAACTTTAAACCAAGCCACTATTTGAGCACTATTGTCCTTGTAAAGGGCTTCCAGTTATATTAAAATCAAAATCCATTACATATTTAAAGGAAGGAGAACTTTTGCAGGTTAAATACTTGGATTCCAATTGATGTTAGCCTGTAGAAATACATAGGTATAGGCTTACATTTATCCTTTAGCAGCTTGTTTACTTGAACCAGTAGTTCATTAGGACCCAGAAGTGGCTGTTAGCAAGACAAAGAATGCTGGGAATGTTTTATATCAATGTCTTTTCCCATGTATTGTTGAAAAACACCGGACATATTCGGTATATATTATATAGTTATTTTTTAACACTGAATCTGAGTCTTTGTATGGCCAGGTTGAATAAGTGCATTAATGCTTTTTTTTAATGTCCATACTACAATAAAAAAATTAGAAAAAAGAAATCCATAACAAAACAGAAATGCATTCATTAATTCTGCTTACATATAAATAGTGTCATCACTTTAAATATTTTTATCCATTGATGTTTTTCCATATCACTATTGCAATATTCTCTATAAAAGGGATCTCCTGCCAAGGATAGCCCAACGGCTGGCCAGTATACCAAAGCCTTTGGAATTTATAGATGCATGTCACACTTATGATCCCAGCACAAAGCATAGGGCATAAAGGTGATGCATGGATGTTCATAACTCGGAATCTCTTTGCCACCAGTCCGAATGCTATCATTGATTGTCAGTCTGAACACCACCACCTCCTCCTGTGCTGGTTACTGAGCCATGTTTCAAATACGGGCCCTGATGGGGTTGTTTCTTATCTATTTTTATTTTGGTGCATTTACATGTCATCCAAAAAGGAAAAATGTCAGTGTGGGAGGCGGATTCCCCATAAAGATTGTCACAAGCAGTGTCTCTTCTATTTAGGTGCTTCTCATGACCATACACAGTGTTCTATCTGCCAAGCATTTGTCTCGAAGACCCATCATAGTCACCTCTCCTCCTTGTCAATTTACTTGGAGTAGCAACATCTTAAATTATTGGCACAAGGTACTGCGGCAGAGTCCAGCCATCCTGAAGGTCAGTCACCTGCCAAGCAAAAGCCCAAAAAACTCAGGTTTGATTTGGTTGCTGTCCCACCTCCCCTGGATGTCTCTCTCGGGGTTAGTGAATGCTGGACGATCCTTCAGTTGTTGACTCTGATTCCTCTGCTGTGAACCTGTTGGTGGCTATTATGGATCTGACTTCTTGCACATCCTCGTAGGCTTTACAGATGCCTGCTCTGGACATTTAGGGGAAACCTCAGCTGATTATATTTGAGGGACCGAGGAAGACTCCACACTTTCTAGTTCAAGAGAAGATTCCTATGTTGGTTGAGTGTTGGCAAGGGTCTGAACTTCCAAGGGGTTTTTGGGCATAAATTGTTCAAAAGAAAAAGGAAAAAAAACAAGCATATTTATGATATTATGATATTTATTATTTATTGATCTCCAACATGAATGACAAGATTTTACCCAGGGGTTGTTTAATGCCTTAATGGCCTTAAAGCCTCCACAAGGAGTTTCTGTACATGCTGACTGCTACTTGGACTTCTGTCCATACCTTCACTAAGCATTACAAATTGGATGTTGTTTCCAGGGCAAGAATTGGCTTTGCCATTGCTAACCTGCATGTTTTTTTTAGAGGGCTCTTATGTGCCTTCCTTCCTCCATGTTTCTTCCTGAACTTTTGTATTTTCCCTTATGATAAGAATACTGCAGTGGTAATATGGAAGGATATAGTCCAGTTGTGTAAAATCTTACTGTAACAGTAGATGTCCTTCTCTTCACTGTTGCAGTATTCACCCCCCCCCACTTCTGCTCTGCCCTTTTCTTCTTGCTTTCCTAGCCAGGGATTCTTTTCTTCTTCTGGATGCACATGTTTCTTGTGATGATCCTCCTGCTAATGCTGTTCTTCCTGGGACTTTTCAGCTCTGAGGTAGAGTATATATGTCCGTACTTCAGCTTTATGCCGCACACTTTGCATGGGGAAAATAAGTGTTACGTATGACATCTATAAATTCCAAAGGCTTTAGCAAACTGGCCAGACATAAGTTCATAGGTTGGTACTAGGCTATCGGCCCTAGGGCCTATACAAGTCTAGTCATAACAATTCCCTGGCTATTTCTTCCCACAATATTTACTTCTCTGGGCCCCTGTCTAGCAGGGCAACTGACATGATCCCCAGGGTGAATTTCCTATCTCCCATCCAATCATCAAGGGTCCTTTTGAAGAGGACCAAAGAGGCGCTCTGCTTGACATGTATGGGCAGTCTATTCCAGAGTCTGGGGAGTCTCTAGGTAAGGAACCTATCCCACCAGCATGTTTTGTTCATTGTGATGACAAGGTTTAGATCCCTAGAGTGTGTGGCTCTGAGGGATTGGGATTTCTTTAAGTGTAGCATATCCAACAGCTCTGGGTTTGACATGACCTTGTATGTTAAGCAGAGATCGCTTCTAAGTAGACGATATGTGACAGAGTATAGCTGTAGTTTTTTAGACGGTCAGCATAGGGCATCTGCTTTAGGCCTGTGATTCTTTTAGTGAGGTATTTCTGTGGCCTTTCCAGTTGTTGCAGACGTCTTGAGAGATGCACACCAAACGGGGTGTTGTATTTTATAATGGGTCTAATAAGGGATGAGTACAGTGGGGCAATGACCTTCTTTTTTCTGGATGAAAAGCCCTTAGTGATGAGGTGTCCCACATAGAAGGATTTCCTGACTGTTGTGGCAATGTGGTTATCGAAGGTGAGACCACTGTCCACCTGTGTCCCTAAGTCTCTTATCACACTTTCGGTGTTTAGTGTACTGCCACCTATGTGGTAATTCATGGGTACATGTTTTTTCCCAAAGGGGATAATTTTACATTTCTTGGCACTGAGCATAAGCATCTGTTTCTGTAAGGCCCTTTTGTAGAATATTCACATCATTTGGGGATTCATTAATGGCTCCCACTTTGCAGTCATCTGCGAACTTTGTTAACCAGAGTCCCTTAGTGTTGGCCTGTACTTCATTGGGCTATCCTTGGCAGAAGATCCCTTACATTAAGAATATTGCAAGAGTTTAGAGAAGGGCATCTACTGCTATGGTAAGATTTTAGACAACTATACTTTAATCAAGTAAGTGGCATGAACCACAGACCCTTTTCAAGCAGAACTTGGGTCCAAAGGGCAAATAAAAATGCAAAAAAAAATATTGTGTGTATGTGTGAGAAACTAATTTGGTATTGCTTGTTAATCAGTAGCTTTTGAGGAAAAAGCCAGAGTACCTGGAGAAAACCTCCACAGATACAATGAAATGAAAGTCCCCACAGACATTGACCATACTTGAGAAATGAACCACCTACCCTTTTATTATGAGACAGGAATCTAACTTGTGTGCCACAATAATAGGTGTGATCTAGTACAAAATGCTCTGTTCATTTACTGGTACTCAAGGACTTTTCCACATATGAAGTATTTGTCTGTGAGAGTGGTCAAGATTACCAGGACTGTTGCTAGTCCATGCAGTCATCCCTGTCTTCAGGACCAAAGAACATTTTCACAAAAAACAAATCTGATAAGGTTGCTGTGTGTATGGCATAATTTTACACTACTGAAAAGGTTTATTGAATGATAAGCTTTTGTTGCTGCCATCCAGTGTTCTCCATATCAGTTTATAATGACTATGCTGCTTTTTACATGAAATAATTAGCATCTCTAACACCTGGCCCAGCTTATTTACTACTGTACTTGAGGAAATAATATAGGTGACTCAGATATTGCAGTTGCCTTATTAAAATGTAGTTCTTGTCCCATTGTCTTGTTTCTTTGTGCTTAGATAGCTTGTGGGCATGACTTTTCTTTGAAGTTGGTATACTTCCAGTATCTGTAGTTTTATTGATTTATTTATTTGCCTTGCTTGTCAATACTAAACTTCTCTTGGCATTGTCTAATCATTCATCTGCATCTGCAATTCTATCTGAAGCTGAGAGCTGTTCAGGGAGGAATAATTCAGGCAGCCATTACGGTACTTTGGCTCTTGCCAGCACCCTTACACTGACAAGATTTGAACATCCTAACCTCACTTCCTCAGTGAGTATGTAGTGGAGCAAATGAACTGCATCACAGTGGACACTCATAATGTCTTCCCCTTATTGGCATTTGCTTTCATGCATTTACTATAATGCCTTGTACACATCAGTGGATTGATGAAGTCAATGTCCATCTCCAGGCCATGACTTCTGTGCCAATACCCTTCCTTGTAGGGACAGAGGTAATGTATGCAACCTGCTCTGACCATTCATGTCCAGCAAGGTAGTCCTGTGCATCTTTATTAAAGGCATTGTCAAATGTTCAGGTCAGTAGCTGAACGCAGGTCACTTGGGATATAGCCATGGATGTAGTACACTATATCAGAGGTTATGGATATATTTTTCCAGCATCTTGAAAGAAGCAGGGGTGAATCCAAAAAAGGCATATATGGAACTTGCATGTCCAATCATTCTTCTTTTCTTAAGAAGGTTGTTGGTAATAATGTCATATCAGAAGAAGAGAACCACTTGATCTTTCTTGACTCCTCTATAGTCGGGTTTTAAGTAGAGAGACAACAAAGAGGCATTTCTCGAGCAGGTCACATTAGACATCCTATTGCTGTGATACTAGAGGCTTGGTTCCACTTTTGTTCTTCAAGTTCCTTTTGTCACTCAACATTTTGAACCTTGAATTTGGGATGAATTCATGGATCATATAGCTGGGCTATTGGGTACAATTTTTCACCAGTTTCAGTCCCATCTCAATGGAAGAGTAGAGCAAGTTTCTGGAAGATTATACTTTTCCTTTGTTTAACTGATCTTTGCAAGTGTTCGAATGCTTTAGAAGCAGGGTATAAGCTGGATGCCCTGTGGTGTACGGACAATACCCACTTCTATATATCCTATCCACCCAGTTAATACTGTCCTTAAAATAAGTCTAACAGAAATCTAGGATTAAATAAATAATGCTTGTTTGAATATTAACTTGAACAAGGAAAGATTGTCTCTGTTCCCGATTTGGTCTTGGCGAACACTTGAGAGTACCCTCATGCGAGAATGTCAAAATTCTCTAAAAATGGGTTGGGCATAGAAAAATGTATACATCCATCTTTCAGAGCATACTATTTCCATTTGAGGAATACCATTCAGATCAAACAACTAATCCTGTTGTGACACATGGCTTTATTTATTTACTTATTTTTTTTAAATATTTCTTAACTGAATAAATAGTCTAGTTAAATGGCCCTCCAGTAATGAACTAGACCTTTATTTCCTTGTGTTTCAGTTACTACAAGGTTCTATACCTGTGTCTCACAGGGATGATGTCATGGTGTCTGCTGCTGATGTAGAATGATTATACATATGGAACCTAGATACCATCATGTCATTCTTTTGGCATGGAGACTGCAATGGCTGCCCGTGTACTGAGGACTCTCCTCCTTAGTCTGTGTTAGAAATATAACTTTACAGACATGGGGGCTAACCTCTTACTATCTGCTGTGTCCCTTACTCACACAGTTATATAGAGTTAAGAGGCCTTCAGAAGGAGACTTAAGTATTTAAGGGCAAAGACTTAATGTATTTTCTCTTCCAGTAATGTGGAGGTCTCTGTGTGATGCCTTTTATAATAGCAATCCTGTTTCTTGAGGCCATCAGATTTTAAATGAAGACCATTCTGATATTTTACTTCTAAATAACTACACGATAGTCCCACACAATTAAATAACGAAATATACACTACATAGAACACCAGAATGAAATACTGCACAGGGAAAGAGCTCAAATAAAAATACTGCCATTTATTAAAAAGGTTAAGCGCTTTCATCTAAAAAGTATAGACTTAGGCATATAAAAAATATATAACAATTACATTCTTGCTTCAATAATAGGTTTAATAGGTATGTGATCATTAATACCAGGTGGGGTAGTAGCATTTAATAATAATTGCCATCTTACTTCCTTCTCACCTAATGATGTTTTCACCCCCCCCCCCCAATTGACTGACAAAGATATTTTGTATATGCCTGTTTAAGTTTTTTTTAACATATTCATGAGAGGGATATGACATCACAAAATCAATCAACTTATTAAAGGATGTGATTAGTTGTGTTTTGTATTTAAACAGACAACAGTAGTACTGAAGTGTTCTGATGAAGTCTATACTTTTTAGATGAAAGCGCTTAACCTTGCTAATAAACAACAGTATTTTTATTTGAGCACTTTCCCCATGCAGTATTTAATTCTGGTGTTCTACGTAGTGTATTTTTGAATATTTTATTTCTCCGTGAATATGGATGGCTACTTTGTATTTGCAGTGATGCAGTCAAGTGCAGATGTATTTCTTTACTGCATTTTTTGATTGATTCACATATCAAGTTAATGACATATTAACAAATCTCTACATAAATGGGATGTGTTTCCTCAAAGATTAATGCCACTATCTAATTATTTCTTATTCAGCATTCTATAGCCTGTGTGTAGTATTGCATTTTATTGCGAAAAGTACAAACCGAGGTCAAACAATGTCACAGCAGATAATAAGTAAAGGAGATTCCATATCCAGCATAATACTTTACCAAATAGGAGTAAGAAAGTAATGCAGTACTGAAGGAAAATGTACACTGCTTTTTATGTGCCTGTAGCATGTTTTCAAAGCTTTCCAGAAAGCATTTTTTTGACATAAGACCGAAGCTGTCATATGCACAAATGTTTTGCTAAATCTTCAAATAATCAAAGCTTTGAAATTAGAGACTATAATCTGAAACTACAAATGTACAGTGTGTATAGTTATCAAGTCACATCTGCAACCCATATGTTTAATTTAATTTGACGATATGTCTATGAAAACACATTTTAATAAGAAATATGTAGTGCTATGAAAAGATGCAGTGTTTGTAACAGTGCAGAAAAGCATGTGCCATCCAAGAAAAAACAAATTGGCTAGATATTTAATATCAAGGAATGACTGCATTTGGGTTTTTGCCCTCCCCCAAAGTAATTTTGCACTATCAGACTAGACTATTGTACTAATTTAAATATTATTGTATACCTTTGTGCATTATTTCTGGCAGATACAATTTATGAGATAAATTCACAGTTTTACATAGCTCATCACACTTTATATTTGCAATCTAACAATAACAGTACTATTTTATTAGCAGTGCACTGCAGACTGTAACACTAAATCAGTCCTGATTCCTGAAATAAGCTAAGCCTGTAATGGTAACAAATGTTTGTGTGTAACAACAGACTCTGCCCTTTCTCTGCTTCATCCCTACTTACACATATGACTGAAGTCATCACTGTAAAGCCAACACTTTGAAAATATATATTTTATGTCTCATTGCTGTGGTGTTGAATATTTGATAAGATCTTTGGGCAGATCATTATTTTTATGACTTCTCTTTATACATTTACCTTCAGGAGCTAGCAGAATAAAGGAACAGGATGAACTTGCATATGGCTAAAACTGTAAGGGAGCCAACACCTAACCTCTTATTTTAGTCACCTTCTTCCATCTATACCAAGTTGTTTTGAAAGTACATACACTCTTGTCTGGGAGTGCAGTAAGTTCAGAAGCTGTACTACCCTGACGGAGGGTACCTATTTTACCCACATCAAGTTTTAAATGTGTGCCTCTAGTCCTGTGCCAAGTGAACCTTAATATTTTTATTAGGTAGTAACTGTCAAACAGAATGGAATTGTGTTACACAGATGTTACCTTCACATAAGAGGCGGCATTCATTGAGGATTCTTCTTCCTTTAAAGTATTTTAAAGAAGAAAATGTCATATATTAGACTTCTTTTTACATCCCTATTGGAACGGCCACACTCGAAATGCCAAGTGCTGACTTCCTGAGAAAAGGCCCAGAAATGCATAAGAATAATGTCACTGTTCTCCTTTAAACCTTTTTTTGCTATACTTTGGAGAAGAGAATATTATAAAAAATGGCCATTTTGGACTTAATACATGTAAAACCATTTTTTGGCTATTCAGTCTCAGCAGTTTGGGGCTCACTACAGTGGGTCCCAACATTTCAAATGATTATCCCTGTAACTCAGAAAGCACACTGCTCGGTTTTATAGCTTGCCAATGAATACTTTCCACAGATCTACTATCACTCTTGAGTATCTAAAACTGCTGTATTCAAAGCATTATCTGACAAAAAAAAGATGGCAGAGAGAGAATGAGTGAAAGAGAGAGACAGAGAGAGAGAGAAGGCAAACTACTTTGGCCTGGGGTTTGGCTGTATTTACATTTGATCTGGCCTTGGAAGTCACTTTAGATATTACTGTCATATTCCACCTTCTTTGTAGGGTTTTAACTGCTTAGCCATGGTCAGAACAGAGTAACTTGTGTTGTACAACCTTGCCAAGGGACACCAGAGGTAAGTGGTGAGTCACATTCCCTTTGTCGGCCCTGTGTATCACTCTCAGTTTCAGACCTAGGTGTAAAGGGTTTGTAGATCCTGTTGCCACAGCAGTAATGGTGTGAAACTACTACTGGTTGTATTTCACATCCCTGTCTTACAAGATATTACATTTTATCTTGCCAATAAAAGCAACGACAGATAAAATAATTAACAGTGGCTATATTTGTAATCCTGGAAAATACCAATGGAAACAATTTCAGGACCTAAGGGATGTAGCTGCCATGGAGCCTCTGTGCTACCCAGACAGCTACTAAGCTGTGCAGTTCTGCATATACAGCTGTCACACACACGTTCTCCGGTTGGGAACTTATGCCTTTGAGGAATCAAAGGCATCCTGAAGGAATAGTTCTATAATGTCTACTAGACTGATCATGCAATGCCTCCTTGGAACTGTAGCAAAATATGAATAGGCTAGTGAGGTCCAGTTGCACCATTTTGATTTCATGTTGATAGGGGTCAGACAGACTGAAGGGGAAGATATAACTGCAGCGTCTGGCCTTTAAGAGTAATTCAACATGATTGATCATGCACAGCATAATTAACTGGTCTGTAGCTGTACAACCTTTGCAAAATTTTATGGAGTGCAGTAATACTGAACATTTTCTAAGACTGTGATACTTTGAGTACACTAATGATGAAAATCATCCATCAAGTTTTGTTCAATTTCTGTTTTACAATTTACTATGCTGTTTTCTTCTTGCTACATTTATACTTTCACTGCACCTGATTAGCAGAGCTGCATTTGAAAAACAGTCCTATGTGAATGCATTTTTCCACTGTTGGTCATTTTCAGATAAAACATCTTTCATTTTTAGATGAAGCATACTATGGTCACTTTGCAAAGATATGGGTATAGACGCAGTGTAATTCCTTGAAATGCAAGGCATAGTTACACTTCAGTGAATATAATCACAGCCTGTAATGTCAAAAACAAACAAAATCAGAAATGCAGTTCAAAAAAATACTACAAATGAATAAAGGAATGGAAATTACATAAAAAGTAATTCATGACAGTAACCACCCTGCAAAAAAAATAAATAAATAAAATAAAAACCACTTGTGGATTGTGGCATACCACGAAACCAATGAGAAGAATAAGACTTAATGTCTTTCAAGAAATGCAATTACTCAGATTAGATAAATAAGAACATGAATGATCCTTTTAAATATTCAGTATTTGTGCTGCTTTAAAAAAAGATTTGTTTTGCTTCCTTTCACTGTTAAATTGCTGTAATTCTTGTGTTGTTGCCTCTATTTTGTCATCTGTTTATTTAATGAAATTATGATGTCAGAGAAGTGACTGAGCAAAAAATAAAAAATAAATACTTGAACAACACACAGGCAGTCAATGGTGCAAATTTTCTTCTTTAATTCTGGTACCTCGGCCTTCGCCTTCTCAAGGAATACATTTGTGATGAAAAACACCTCCACATCAAATTTACATAGTTAATTAATTAATCAACCGGTTTGTGAATACACTAGATAAAGGTAACATACACCTATACACTTTAATTTTTAATTTTTGTTTCTTTTTGCTCATGTCATGAACTTTCATATTGAAAATCTCAAAATACATAATTGTAAAACCTTTGTTTTTTAATAAATGCATATAGAAAAACATGAACATGTTGATGTTTGAAAAAAAAGATATGTATGTTACTCAATAAAACTACAATGTTTCATTTATAAAAATCTAGAATATCTATGTCATGTAATTCACACTTCCATATTCATCCCATTCGGAAAGAGAGTTTTTATAATTCAAAATAAATCTAGACTCCATTTCTAATGATTTGTTATGAAAGCCTGCATCATCCCCTACTTTTTTAGGTTTCCCTAACACACAATAAATAAATCCTTCTGGACTTGTGACTGAGCAAAGTCTGAAATGAAGTAAGTAGAAAATAAAAATAAAATGACAAGATGTCCGTTTCCAAAAGCTCTGCACCTGTAGTGTTTATCATTATCATACATTCATCCAACCTTTTTAAGTCTTTTACTTTTCTGCACAAAAGTTCAGATGCTGCAGCCCCATACCAGTTTATCATAAAATAACTCCTTTGGGCACAACTAAATGCATTTCCCACATGCTTTTCACTTTGTACGATAAGTGATGCAGCCATAAATTCAACAAGAAGGCAGTTAATTGGAGTACTGAAGTAAATACAATATACAGTACTTAATGAAAACAGAGTACTAGTGTATCTTTAAGAACACATGAATCCCAACACTCACAGGGAGACACTTGTTCTGAGGAGGACATGACCTTCGGAAGGGGGGGGATCTCATAATTTGTGGAAGTGGGTAATGTGTGCATGTTAAGGCCTATTGAGCACCAAATTCAAGAGAATAAAGTAACCATGCAGGGAGGGAAGGTGTTGGTCAAACAAAAAGCCCTGCTTCTAGTCTGAATTCCCAACTCTTACTTCAGCAGTAGCAAACATGATATAGCGCTTGCACCTTTTGTGTACTAAATGAGCTCATTAAGCAGGTAACAGTTTATTGGTTACTGGGGAAGCATAGACTGACTGCAACAGAGTACCCTGCCATTAGAGCTCTAGTAAAACCACAGCACCCATCTAGCAGTGAAAAACATACAACTAATGACAAAAAGTTATACTATAACTCTGCTCAGCTTGACAACAAATCCAATCCTCAAAACTTTTGGTCAACTCTCAACAACATCCTCTATCCTGGAAAGCCCTCTAATCCCTCCCCATACCCTAACTCTTCCACTCAGGAAACAGCTACCCTCCTGAATAAACACTTTATCTCTTCCATCCAAAATCTGGTAACCTCTAAGCCAAACTCTACTTCGACACCCACCTCTCCAAGTCCCACTAACATAACTTTGTTTTCTTTTGAGCCAGTTCCCATTACTTACATCAAATCTCTACTACTCAAGCTAAAACCTTGCTCTCCTTCCACTGACAATCTATCTCCTACATTTCTCAAACTTGCTGCTGACTCAGTTGCCTATCCTGTATCTATACTAATTAATCAATCTATTCTGGAATCAACTGTCCCCACCCTTTGGAAATCTTTCTTCACTATCCCTCTTCATAAAGGAGGAAACTCCACTGACCCTTCAAACTACAGACCCATTGTCATTCTGTCCCCCCTCTCCAAGATATTAGAAAAATGTATTCACTCACAGCTTCTCAATCACCTCCTCACACACCACTTACTTACCCCTACCCAACATGGATTTCGTCCTCACCACAGCACCAACACTGCCCTCCTCTCCTTCACTCATATCATTGCAGAGGCCCTAGACAGCAATAAACACATTTTCTGTCTTTTCCTAGATCTCTCCAAAGCCTTCGATACTGTCTCTCATCCTCTACTACTATCCAAACACGCAAATCTCCACCTATCCCCCTCCACACTTGCCTGGTTTAATAGTTACCTATCTGGCAGGGAACAATCTGTCAAATGGCTCTCATCCTCCTCACCTTTCCTTCCCATATCCACTGGTGTTCCCCAAGGCTCCATCTTGGGACCCCTTTTGTTTAACATCTTCACCAATGATCTTTACACCTCATGCAAGGAATCCTCCCTTATTCAGTATGCCGATGACTCCACACTTATAGCCATCTCAAATAACATTCCTGAACTACACTCCCTGACCCAACAGGCCCTACTATCCACTGAACAATAGCTCTCTCACAACCTATTGATCCTAAATCCCAAAAAGACCAAACTCCTACTTTTCCTTCCCAGTTCTCTTTCTCATCACAAAACCTCATTTTTTATTACATCTTCTAACAATACAAACATCCAACCTGGCACCCACACAAAGCTCCTAGGGGTCATTATCGATGACGAACTCAAGTTCAACCTACACATACTCCAATGTATAAAAAAAACAAACCAGAAACTAGGTCTGCTATATCGGAACAAAAAATTCCTAATCCCTGAATCTAGACTTACCCTGGGCCAGGCACTCCTCCTCCCCTCCCTTTTATACGCTGCCCCAGTTCTTACCAATATCCAGGCCTCCACTCTAAACAAACTGCAACAGACTTACCATAAAATAGCCGGATTCATTACTAACTCCCCATACAGCTCACACGACTGCATTTCTTTAAACTCTCTTCAATGGCTTGAACTTCCCCAGTTTCTGCTATCTTACTAATTTCATATGCTATACTCTATTCTTTATAAATCCTCCTTCTGTCCATCTCTATCTTCCTTAGTCTCCATCTACATCCCATCCTGGACCCTCCATACTTCTAACCAACAATTACTTGATATCTACCACCCACAAAGGTCAGTAGGCAAACTACTGTACAAACACTCCCTTGCCCATGCTTGGAACAAACTTCCCCTTGATTATGTTCAGTCTCCCACACCTCACACTTTAAAAATGAACTAAAAGCTTATTTTCTCAATTCCAGAACCTGCCCTTGCCATGACCCTACCTAGTCTTCCTTCCCTTTATGTACCGTCAAAAGGACCATACTTAGTACCTCATTACACCTCTCTCTCTCTCTCTCCAATGTGTCTACTATGCATTTGCACAATTTTATACAAACAAAAAGTGTTTATTGTTGACCTATTGAACTATATCAATGTAAAATTGTTACTTAGCTTCTTTTTAATGCAACTTTAACTTTATGCATGTAACCCAACATATGTGAATCGTTTTGCTATAACTGCTATTATATCAATATTGTTTAAAATTGTACTTGTTTTAAAATGTATTACTGGAGCTTTTCTTCTCGGGTCTCCACTGAAAATGGGCCACAAGCCCGGTTAACAAATGTCAATAAATAAATATCAGTGTTCTGGTAGCACAACATAATCCAAACATCAGTGCTCTGGAAACAATAGCACATCCAAACGTTAGTGTTCTTGTAGCACCAGAACATCTGGATGCCATAGCCTGGTAACACCAGAGCATGCAAACATGAGTAGACTGGTAACACCACAGCATGCCATCAGTGGACCTGTAATGCCATAACATCTAAACATCAGTGCTCTGATAAAGCCAGAATATGGTAGCATCGCTTTTCTCGTAAAACTCTAACATCCAATTACTTTAGTACTCTAGAAATGTTGTGAAGGGATGTGAATTCACTTTTTACTCTGACACCTAGTTTATATATTACAGAAGTGGTACATAATTTCTTGACATTACAAATAACCAGGGGCTGATATATTTAGCAATACTTTGTTACTTTTTAGATTTAGTTTTGAGCAGTAATGTATTTACAATTCAAGGTAAATTTTACTTGGAGATGCAAAGGGTAGCAATGGGTATACCAGTGGCTAATACTTATGCCAGTATAGTAATGCACATGTGGGAGCAAGAGAATGTCCTGAATAGGAACAATCCATTTTACTGTGATGTGGTGTTCTACAAATAGTTTGTGGATGATATTTTCTTGATTTGAGGTGGAACTGTCCAACAGTTACATGATTTAGTGAAATATATGACTAGAGCGGTGGATGTTTTGATTTAAGGACACAGCTTCAGACAATAATATAGAATTTCTTGACGTTAAAATGTCTAAAACATCAGACAATGTCCTTGATGCATCAGTCTTCACCAAAGAAGTGAAGATAAATGTTTATTTGCATCAACGTAGCATGCATTCCACTTTTATTTTTGGAAATAAAGTTAAAGAGCAGACGCTGAGTGTGAATAGATTAAATATATCAAACGATATATTTAACATGCAACTAGATAAAATGACAAAAGATTTCCTAAATAGAGTTTATTATCCATCTGAGGTAGATTCAGCAAAGCAAATGGTGATCAACTGAAGAACAGAAAGTGATGGTTCATTGTTTAAAGAATTCTCCTGAGCACCAAGGAATGGTGGTGAGAACCAGGATAGTAATATGAGGTTCCTAATAACCTATAATAAATTGTCTCAACAAATACAAACTATTCTTAGGATGCAATGGCACATTCTCTTAAATATCCATGTTAAAGGGATAATTTTTCTATATCTTTCATGTTTCAGTTTTAAGAAACAGCAGTTAAACAGTTGCTGTGCTATATGGAATAAAGAAATATTGTAGATAATAGTCAAATAAAGGGAATTCATCCTTGTTACAAATGTTCTTTTTGCAAGTGTATATCTCGGGTAACATCTGTTTTTGCATCCAACTATGAAAGGTAAGACTTCCTTCGTGTATTTGATGACTGTGATACTGTCAATAAGATCTTGTCTATCTGTATGTGACATCTGTCCTGCCTTTTACGTAGGCAAGACTAACAGAAAGTTTAAAGACATGTATATGTCAGTATTAATCGGATATTAAATGGGGGTGTACTCTGAATGCTCTCTGCAGGCATATTACTGGGAAGCATGAACATGATCAATTTTGTTTTGCTGTTTTGCGAGCAATTAAGCAAAACCTAAGAGGGAGTGATATAGTAGCTCTAACTGAAAAAGCTGAATATGAATAGATTGTAAGACTCAGGCCAGATAAGTACCCTGGTTTAAATTAAATTGTATCCTTAAAGCTGGTCTTGAAATTAAGACATTTTAGAAGTTGACTTGTTCTTATTAAGTATTTTAATTGATTGTATTGTATTTGCCTGCCTGTGACGTGATTGGCTCTGAATACCTTTATATAGGTTTTGATTCATATATGTATCTTTTTAAGTGTCTGAGGAAGAGTTTGTATGTTTGAAAGCTTGTGTTTATTAAAAATGTTTTATTAGAAGTTTTAGTGAAGTTACTTAAGCTGGATTTTGGTCTTTTCGTCCATATGCTTCCATTCAGGTTTGTTTTACCCAATGTGAGCTACCTGGTGTAGTGATTGGAGATCTAGAAAGCAGAGTTAATAACTTGTGCTATTTTTCCACACCTGATGTTGAAAACTATAGTGCTTGGTACTCTTCTTCTGCCTGTCCATCACCTTCCCCTAAAATATTTTGATGGCCAAATTATGCTTAAAACAAAGACAATGAGTAGGAACACAATAATCAACCTTACCTTCCAAACGGGACATTCCTGACAAGGCAGCCAATGACCAAGCAACCATCTGTGGTTAATTTCACTCGTAATGACCCTAACGTATGCTGTCTACACTGAATTGCATTATTGGCTCCTGATCAGTTTAGATCTTGAATGTGGAATGTCCATTGATCAAAGCTTCATGAAGAAGGAAAATGGCAAAGATGAATTGTGTAGCTTTCGCACACTGGACCACTAGAAATTCTGAAATCTATTTAAGAACCCTGATATGATCTTGAAAATAAACACTTTAGAATTTACAATTATTCAGTGAATGGCATTTTTGTGAAGATGCTGTTTTGTTTGTAATCCAGATGTTCAGTCAATAAAGCAGACGACCTGCATGAATTTGCTTTACTCACAAACTGCTAAAAATCTGTGTCCATCTGTGCAGTACCTCCAAAACCATGCACCCTTATATTTTTTTACTTTATGTGGATTTCTCTGCCATCTTGAGTACAGTGAGGTTTACTGATTTGTTTTGCCTCAAAGGAACAGTGCAGTTGAGGGACTGATGCTGACATGCTCAGTATTATAATACTTTATGTTACCCTACACTGGCTGAATATTCACGCCCTTCAGTGGCTACTCTACCCCTGAACTGGCTGTATGCAGATCATTCATTGACTACACCTATGCACTAACTAAATGCAGGTAGAAAGCACTTCTGGATAGCAAACGATGTAGATGTGGCATACCATGAAAAGAATTACACATTTCTTAAATTTAGTCCACAGCCATCATTAAACATTTGTAGGTTACTTATAACAAACACCACCATGCGCTGGGTCTGACGGCTGATAAAATATAAAATCCAAACTCCTCGAACACTAGAATGCAGGAAAACAGTTCAAAACACGATCACCAACTGTAGAATGAAGTTCAAGCAGTTTAATGATATAAAACTGTTAGCGCTTTCACCCGTAGGCTTCTTCAGACAGTTACAAAAGAAAAGCATGCCAAATCCAATTTAAATACTAGAGCACTATTGCTAATAGGTCAAATCCAAACACATGTCAAGCACTAATTACTATGCATCTAAAAGACTGCTCAGTATATAGTAAGAACACAATACACTTTAAATTCAACAATGCTAACAAGCTAAATATTAAAGTTAAAAATAAAAATGATAAAATCATTATATAACATTTAAGAACTGTTACTTAGACAGCATTTGCATATATCATAATTAAAAACATTATGGTCTAAAACATCTCCTTTTCCTTAGTACAGGGGTTATATTAACCTTATCATAGAGTCCTGGGAACTTATCTGCCCTACATCTGATGATCCATTGCATCTCTCTCTCTAAGGTGTAGTTGATGATGTCCCCCCCTCTCTTACTCAGATGTACTACCTCTATAACACAAAATAAAAACATATGCTGCGGACCAGTGACTATAACATGTCTGGCTAAAGCATTAGTGGTACTAGCTATCCTTATCTGGTACATATGTTCCCTCACCCGCTCCCTTAAGGTCCTGTTGGTTTTGCCTATATAGAACGAGGTGCAGGCAGAACACCTAGCCAAATAAACTACATTAGAATCTAAGCAATTGGTACCTGTAGAAAACTTGAACTCATAATTAGTAACGGGATGGATGAAGGAATCCCTAGTATCTATAAACCCACACTGGTTACAATTTCCACATGGATGTGTATTCCGTATTGATCCATCTACATGTCCTAAGACTGGTGGTATAGTCCTATGACATAACATACTCTTAATGCTGGGTTTATTCTTATAACTAATAGAAGGTTTCAAACCCACAATTCCCTTAACCACAGGATCCAAGGTCAAAATCTCCCATCTATCCTCCATAAACCTCCTGATAGACCTGGCATCCTTGGTATAAAAAAGGGGGGCCCTAACAGTACCTTGTAGAGGTTCATTGCCTATGGGTACAACATCATTAGCTACACCTACCTCTGAAAAATAGGGTCTGGCCACAGCTAATGATGTTGTACCCATAGGCAATGAACCCCTACAAGGTACTGTTAGGGCCCCCCTTTTTTATACCAAGGATGCCAGGTCTATCAGGAGGTTTATGGAGGATAGATGGGAGATTTTGACCTTGGATCCTGTGGTTAAGGGAATTGTGGGTTTGAAACCTTCTATTAGTTATAAGAATAAACCCAACATTAAGAGTATGTTATGTCATAGGACTATACCACCAGTCTTAGGACATGTAGATGGATCAATACGGAATACACATCCATGTGGAAATTGTAACCAGTGTGGGTTTATAGATACTAGGGATTCCTTCATCCATCCCGTTACTAATTATGAGGTCAAGTTTTCTACAGGTACCAATTGCTTAGATTCTAATGTAGTTTATTTGGCTAGGTGTTCTGCCTGCACCTCGTTCTATATAGGCAAAACCAACAGGACCTTAAGGGAGCGGGTGAGGAAACATATGTACCAGATAAGGATAGCTAGTACCACTAATGCTTTAGCCAGACATGTTATAGTCACTGGTCCGCAGCATACATTTTTATTTTGTGTTATAGAGGTAGTACATCTGAGTAAGAGAGGGGGGGGGACATCATCAACTACACCTTAGAAAGAGAGATGCAATGGATCATCAGATGTAGGGCAGATAAGTTCCCAGGACTCAATGATAAGGTTAATATAACCCCTGTACTAAGGAAAAGGAGATGTTTTAGACCATAATGTTTTTAATTATGATATATGCAAATGCTGTAAGTAACAGTTCTTAAATGTTATATAATGATTTTAACATTTTTATTTTTAACTTTTAATATTTAGCGCTTGTTAGCATTGTTGAATTTAAAGTGTATTGTGTTCTTACTATATACTGAGCAGTCTTTTAGATGCATAGTAATTAGTGCTTGACATGTGTTTGGATTTGACCTATTAGCAATAGTGCTCTAGTATTTAAATTGGATTTGGCATGCTTTTCTTTTGTAACTGTCTGAAGAAGCCTACGGGTGAAAGCGCTAACAGTTTTATATCATTAAACTGCTTGAACTTCATTCTACAGTTGGTGATCGTGTTTTGAACTGTTTTCCTGCATTCTAGTGTTCGAGGAGTTTGGATTTTATATTTTATCAGCCGTCAGACCCAGCGCATGGTGGTGTTTGTTATTTGCATTAATCTTTTATCCATTGCAATAGCTGGGTCTAGTTTCCGTAGTACCGGTGTGGTTCTTATCCTTGCTATATACTTAATATTTGACTTTTTGCACCGGACTAGGAGGATGGCGGATGTGGCCGTGACGAACATTGAACTACCGTATACACTAAGGAGAGGAGAAGTGTCCAATCGTGGTTCAACAAACTTTCAGGATTATGTGAGAGGCGGAACTAACTTGCTGCTCTTGTATGAACCGCGCATATCCGAGGATAACCGGGAAATGGATGGAGGATCTGTGCTCACAGTCACGGAAGATTTAGACAGATTTGAGAAGGATTTTATTAAACTAAAAAGGCTGCAGCTACAACGCCAACATTTTGAGGCGTGTTTGGCAAAATGGATTATTCCACGTGGCCTGCGCATCCTCAAGATGCCCACTTCAGGTAACTTGTTCCCTGAGCTGCTATGTAAATGGCAGCACTTAAATATAGAACTGAGTAACAATTATATGAAGCTCCTTATGGAGTTTCATAAGCCAGACGAGAGGCGTTGGTACGAACAGTTAATGAACTTTACCATAAGATTAAAGCTAAGGACTGTGATGGAACTATCATTAAGCTGCTGGAGAACGTTATAGACAATGTCAGTATGTTTGAGAGACGTCTTTTAGAACTAAAGAAGGGCAAAATCCTTAGGGACCTAAAGGACTTTCATAGTAATCATGTTTTTACTTGGCCTAGAACTGTTGTTAATGAACGACCTGCTAACAGGGGGAATGCTGCTTCTTTTAATAGAAATAGGATTAATAATATGAATGATGAAAATAGGTTGAGTAATACCACTAAACCAAATGTTGTTCTTGAAGTACCTGTTGTCTCTGAGGCGCCGGTCTTAGGCACCTCGAATGCTAATGTTTTTGTTAATGCTTCAGTTTCTCCAACAGCTGTGGATGTTATAACAGCACCATCAGATGCTATTGTAGATAACAGTACTGAGAGTGCAGTGGTGCAAACATTTGGGGTTACTGAACAGTCTCAAAGTAACGACGTAGTGGTTAGGAGGAAAGCTCCTAATATGGTGAATTCTCTTAGTGTAGAGAATAATACTGAATCCACTTTTCACCCTTTCCCCATAGCACAAGATCACCGACTAGGGAGGGGGAGGTCCCTGAGCCGTGGACGGCACAAGAGGAAAGGGTCAGTGAATGAAGTATTGGGTCCTACATTAAAAAAGATGTGGGAGAAGAACACAGTACGTTAGTAATCAATTTAGCTAGGAGAGTTTTAACACAGTGTGAGTATGAGGTACTGAATAGGGGCCTCAACTTTATACCTACTAAACGTGGTGACTTAGTGGAATCAATAATAGATTTGAAGACTTTTGTGAGGAATGTACAGCTTAAGATAGATTTCCAATCATCTCATGAAGAGGTGAGAGAAGTGAGGTTTAAACAGAATAGTGTGTATCAACCACAGTTACATCCTTTATTAGACACCTACTCACGCCTAGTTGAGAATGATATTTATCAGTACTTTACTACCAATAGACGTTGTAGGTACCCACAAAATTTGAGTATGAAGCAGCGGCAGGCCTTAGAAAATCTAAAGCATGACCCTGAGATTGTTATTAGACCAGCAGACAAGGGTGGTCCTATTGTATTGATGGATACAGAGGTATACGTGAACTGTATGCAAACACTATTGACTGCAGACTCATTTTATACAAAGATTGATATGATGTTGGTGACAGAGAAGGTATTCACAGTTTATGGGATATTGGATGACATGGTTTTGAACTATGACATCACAGATGAGCTTTATAATTATTTGAAGGTAAAGAATCCACGTATACCTATAATACAAGGGTTACCAAAGGTACATAAGTCTATGGATCCACCTCCAATGAGACCTATTGTCTCAGGGCAGGGATGGTTGACCGAACCTATGTCCATTTATATAGAATATTACTCCAGACCACTGGTAGACAAGTGTGTCCATATTCTTAAGGACAGCAAACAGTTTCTGATAGATTTGTATGATTTTATGAGGGATGTGGAACCTGATAGTAAGTTTCTAATGGTAACGCTCGATGTGGTGAGTTTGTTTACCGTTATACCCAATGAGGCAGGGGTCCAGTTTTTTCTTAACCACTTACGTAGGAACTCTAGTTACACGAACAGATTTATAGATCTACTATCATTGTTCCTGGAAATTGTACTCACCAATAATGTGTTTATGTTTGGTGAGGATATGTACCTGCAGAATGATGGCGTGGCTATGGGCACTTCATGTGCCAATAGCTACGCCAACATAGTTATGGCAGAGTGGGAGGATCAGTATCTGTTTAGTTCCAGTGGTTTTAGGGACAATGTGAGATTCTATAGGAGGTTTGTGGATGACCTCTTCCTCGTTTGGTGTGGCACTCCAGAGGAATTGTTGTCCTTTGTTCATAATGTTAACCACTCTACTGGATTTTTGAAATTTACACTTGGTTACTCAGAGGATGCTATCTCCTTTTTAGATGTGGATATGCGCTGGCTTCCAGATGGACTGATTAACACCTCTATACATAGGAAACCATGCTATCGGAATGCACTCCTTCATAGGAGTAGTATGCATCCTACCTATGTGTTTGAAAATGTTATGAAAGGACAAATCATGAGGGCTTCAAGGTTGAATCCCTCTGATATGGGTTATTCCCAAGAGTTAAAGAAAATGAGTGAGATGTTCCTGTCCCGAGGCTATGATTCAGGTACTTTTAATAGGATGAAAACTGAGGTGGATTCATTACGTAGTACTGTGGCCAGACCCTATTTTTCAGAGGTAGGTGTAGCTAATGATGTTGTACCCATAGGCAATGAACCCCTACAAGGTACTGTTAGGGCCCCCCTTTTTTATACCAAGGATGCTAGGTCTATCAGGAGGTTTATGGAGGATAGATGGGAGATCTTGACCTTGGATCCTGTGGTTAAGGGAATTGTGGGTTTGAAACCTTCTATTAGTTACAAGAATAAACCCAACATTAAGAGCATGTTATGTCATAGGACTATACCACTAGTTGTAGGACATGTAGATGGATCAATACGGAATACACATCCATGTGGAAATTGTAACCAGTGTGGGTTTATAGATACTAGGGATTCCTTCACCCATCCCGTTACTAAATATGAGTTCAAGTTTTCTACAGGTACCAATTGCCTAGATTCTAATGTAGTTTATTTGGCTAGGTGTTCTGCCTGCACCTCGTTCTATATAGGCAAAACCAACAGGACCTTAAGGGAGCGGGTGAGGGAACATATGTACCAGATCAGGATAGCTAGTACTACTAATGCTTTAGCCAGACATGTTACAGTCACTGGTCCGCAGCATACGTTTTTATTTTGTGTTATAGAGGTAGTACATTTGAGTAAGAGAGGGGGGGACATCATCAACTACACCTTAGAGAGAGAGATGCAATGGATCATCAGATGTAGGGCAGATAAGTTCCCAGGACTCAATGATAAGGTTAATATAACCCCTGTACTAAGGAAAAGGAGATGTTTTAGACCATAATGTTTTTAATTATGATATATGCAAATGCTGTCTAAGTAACAGTTCTTAAATGTTATATAATGATTTTATCATTTTTATTTTTAACTTTTAATATTTAGCGCTTGTTAGCATTGTTGAATTTAAAGTGTATTGTGTTCTTACTATATACTGAGCAGTCTTTTAGATGCATAGTAATTAGTGCTTGACATGTGTTTGGATTTGACCTATTAGCAATAGTGCTCTAGTATTTAAATTGGATTTGGCATGCTTTTCTTTTGTAACTGTCTGAAGAAGCCTACGGGTGAAAGCGCTAACAGTTTTATATCATTAAACTGCTTGAACTTCATTCTACAGTTGGTGATCGTGTTTTGAACTGTTTTCCTGCATTCTAGTGTTCGAGGAGTTTGGATTATATATTTTATCAGCCGTCAGACCCAGCGCATGGTGGTGTTTGTTATTTGCATTTATCTTTTATCCATTGCGGTAGCTGGGTCTAGTTTCCATAGTACCGGTGTGGTTCTTATCCTTGCTATATACTTAATATTTGTAGGTTACTTAACAATCTATCATGATAGGTATCACAGAATTTAATAAATACAACAGCCTTGGGTATGTGATGCTGAAATAGCAGAGCACTACTATAAATGACAGTTATCGTAGCATGTTCTGCATAAGTATATGCAGTCAGCATCACACCACACCTAACACAAGGGTTGTGGTTATACTCCAAGACAATAATACACAATACCATCCCCTATCCTAGAGCACCGACCAAACACAAAAGTGCCTAATAGAGAAATAGGCATCCATATTGTATCAGTATATCACAGTTTTCTTCTCATGTACTCCCTACTCACCAAATACCAGAGCATGCAAATGACCATTATAGTTCCATATCTAAACTGCAAAGCATTTCTGGCTAACAGTAAAAAGAGCTATTACAAAACTGCAATTCCTTGTATAATAACTGAACCTGGAAATTCACTACAGCATTTTAAAAACATCTTGTAGGGGTCCATACCTGTACCCTACACCCCTTACTACTTGTACATACTAACTCAAAGATCATTGTGCCTCACAGAAAGATGCTTTTTCCAAGGTAACAGCATTCTCACTCTGTGTGTAGATTACAGTGATCACACGTTTGGGACAGCACCACA
>NC_056749.1:185733321-185805821 GCF_019279795.1 Protopterus annectens
AGGAATAAGACATTTCTTGCTCCAAACTCCAAACAACTCACCCTTCCCAAGCCTATCTACTTCCATGTTTCCTCTACGCCTCCCCTATCCTAACTCACCTCTAGTCAAACCTTCTCTCCAAACTAGAACAACCTTACAATAACATAGCCAGATTTACCAGTACAGAACCCTTATAAATCCCATCATTGCCTTGCCCTGAAACAGCTTCAATAGCTAGAATCCCCCCAGCTCTTTCTACTTGCCCAGCTGCAACTGACACACTCACTACTCAACAAACCACTAACCTGCCCATCACACTCTACCTTAGAATCCCCTTATACCCCAACCCTGTCTCTATGTATTTCCAACCAGCACCTTCTAGACATCATTAAACCCAACAAACGTATGGTAAACTCCTCTATATACACACTTTGTCCCTTGCATGGAATAGGCAAGCACCTCACATTTGTAGCATCACTAGTTTCAGCTGTACTTTCAGAACTCAAAGGTCTGTCCTTGCCTAAATCCTTTAATCTGCATTTTCCTTTCTTTTTCTTTTCACTACCTGTCTACTTCTAATAATTCAATGACTAGTCTCATCCTGCTAGAACTCCATTTGTAACTAACAGAGAATGCTTCTTAAACAATCTGAATTACAGAGCTACATAAGTATATTTTTTACACTTTAACTGCTCATTATTTATCAGTATTGTACTGGTTGTATTGATTTGCTTGTCAGTACTGCATTGTTTTGTATTTATTTGTCTAACAGTTCTACACTAGTTTACTGCACTGTTTTTATTTATTTTTTTGATTGAATTATTTACTTTTCTGTGTCTCCATTTATATATTTGCTGATCTTTGGTTGGATTTTCATTTTCTCCCCACCCTCCCACTCTACTGGTGTTGTGTTCTTAAAGTTTGTGGCTTTTTCTTTTGCCTGCCCGTACTGAAAATTTGATAAGGGGCACTCCTCCTAGTTCCATCTCATTAGCTTATTCTACCTAATACAGAGATCATTTGGGAAGGTGAAACCCTTTAGTTCCTTAACCTTGAATTTTCTTCAGTTCCTCCTCTCTATCTTTCCACTTTACTAACAAAAAAACCCTCACTTTTATCAGCTTCTTTTACTGTATTTGTATTTCCTCCTCCTGCTCCATTACTTCATCATGCTTTTTCTGGTACTTGCTGCTGCCTGTTCCTTGTGTTAAATTGCATCTTTTCTGTTGTATTTGTTTCTGCTTGTTTATAGCCTGTTTAAATTGTGTTATTCTATGCTCTTAGTTTTGGTTTAAGCATTTTGGGCTTTAGGCTTACCCCTTAGCTCTCCCTGGCCTTTTCTCTCAGATTCGGAAAAATATGGATGGACAATTTCCTACAATTTCTCCTGCCAGTCTGGTTGATGTAAAATAGAAAAAATATATCCAAGCAGCTAAAGGTTGCTGAGTAAAATTGTAAAATAACCAAAAAATAACAAAGCCTCCACCACGGCCAATATAAGAAACCAGATAAAAACTTTATTCCACAGGATAAGCGCTTTCATACATAGTGCTTCATCAGATCTGATCTAAGGCTAAACACTGGCACGAGACCGATAGCAGACAAGTATTCTACTGGTGTTGTGTTCTTAAAGTTTGTGGCTTTTTCTTTTGCCTGCCCTACTGAAAATTTGATAAGGGGCACTCCTCCTAGTCCCATCTCATTAGCTTATTCTACCTAATACAGAGATCATTTGGGAAGGTGAAACCCTTTAGTTCCTTAACCTTGAATTTTCTTCAGTTCCTCCTCTCTCCCTTTCCACTTTACTAACAAAAAACCCCTCACTTTATTCAGCTTCTTTTACTGTATTTGTGTTTCCTCCTCCTGCTCCATTACTTCATCTTGCTTTTTCTGGTACTTGCTGCTGCCTGTTCCTTGTGTTAAATTGCATCTTTTCTGTTGCATTTGTTACTGCTTGTTTATAGCCTGTTTAAATTGTGTTATTCTAAGCTCTTAGTTTTTGGTTTAAGCATTTTGGGCTTTAGGCTTACCCCTTAGCTCTCCCTGGCCTTTTCTCTCAGATTCTGAAAAATATGGATGGACAATTTCCTACAATTTCTCCTGCCAGTCTGGTTGATGTAAAATAGAAAAAATATATCCAAGCAGCTAAAGGTTGCTGAGTAAAATTGTAAAATAACCAAAAAATAACAAAGCTTCCACCACGGCTAATGTAAGAAACCAGATAAAAACTTTATTCCACAGGATAAACGCTTTCATACATAGTGCTTCATCAGATCTGAGCACTAGTGAAATCCTCCAAAGCAAACTTAGAGTCCAAATTGGCCACATCTACTAGAGACAATCAATCAATCTTCACATATGTCCGTAATCTCAAAGGTAGCACCCAGATCTGTTCAGAACTGGTGGCCAAGGACAACACATATGGAAATGCCATAGATATAGCAAACTTGCTGGCTGACAGATTCAGTGAAAATTTCACCCCTCTGTCACCCCCATCAGTAAATCAGGACATTTCCAGTACCTGTCCCCTTCCACTTATATCTAGGGATCAGGTCATCCCTGCTCTCTCAAAGGCAAAAAAGTACAGCCTCCATGGGACCTGATAACATCCCAGGCTGCATCCTACATGAACTCAGACAGGAACTTGCAACACCATTAGGTGCCCTATTCAACCAAAGCCTGAGTACTGGCTTTGTCCCAGATGAGTGGAGGACAGCCACTGTCCTCCCTTTACACAAAGGTGGAGCATTCACAGATCTGGGAAATTATAGTCCCATCAGCCTAACTAGCCTGATCTGCAAGGCTATGGAGAGGATTATCATGGACCTCATTAACAAGGACATTGGCAACCTCCAAACACTTGATCCCACACAGTTTGGCTTCATCAAAGGGAGGTCATGTCTGTTAAATTTGGTCGACTTTTTTGAGACAGTCGCCAAAGCCATGGATGAGGGGAAGATGGTGCACACTACCTACCCTGACCTGGCCAAAGCCTTCGACACTATTCCCCACTCGGGCATAATAGATAAACTCTCTCAACTAGACACCAATCTGTATGTTACCAGATGGGTAGCTAACTGGATCACTGATAGAACCCACCTAGTCAAATTAAGGGAAGCCACCTCAAGCAGTAGACCTGTATCGAGTGGCATACTCCAGGGTTCGGTCTTGGGGCCTCTGTTATTTGGAATATACTTTTCTGAGGTGCAGGCCAAAACCAGTGGGCTATGGCTGACCAAGTTTGGAGATGACTGCAAGCTGGGTGCTGTCATCAGTTCCCCTAGTGATGTGAACATCCTCCAAGAGGGTCTCACTTAGACAAATGACTGGTGCCAGAAACATGGCTTCAAACTGAATACCAAAAAATGCATCATCATCCTCTTTGGGGGGAGTGACGTCCCCACAAATGATCACATTAGTAACATCCTAAGCATGCAGTCAGTTGTGAGGGATTTGCGCACCCAGATTGGATAGCAACCTGACTTTTGACCATCATGTTGCTTCCATTGTACAGAAAGCTCTACACGGCCTGCCTCATAAGTAAGGGTATCTCAACCAAGTACAAGGAGGTCATAACATCCCTGTATTCTTCCCTTATAAGGCCCATTATTGAGTACAATGCCTCATTCAGTATGTACCTCGCAAAGCACATGCAGCAGCTGGAGAGACCACAGAGATTCCTCATTAGGAGAATCCAAGGCCTCAAAAAACTACCATACACAGATAGGCTAAAAGCCTTATCCCTCTACTGTGTTTCATACAGACTCCTCAGAGGTGACCTCTATCTGGCATACAAGGTGATCTTGGACCCCACCTTGATGGGACTGCATATCTGCAAGTCAAGCTCCACTTGAGTAACCCTCACACATGGCCTCAACCTGGTCTGTGACATCACTAGGACTTGTTGGAGTGACAGATTTGTGTCCAAGAGACTCCCCCATCTGCAGAATAGACTCTGTCGCCATGTAAAGCAGAGTACCTCTTTACTCCTTTTTAAATGCAACCCGAATAACTGGTTGGGAAATAGAAAATACATCCCTTGGATTCCACCCGTGTCCCTGCTGGACAGGGGCATCAGGTGCTGATTTGTCTATGCATGGGCTAAACTCTTGGCTAGGCTTATAAGGGCCTCAGGGCTAATAGCCTAGTAACCTCCTATGATCCTATGACTAATCTGCTCACTAGACAATACTACATTATGCTGCTTGAGAAAGATATGTCATTATTGTAAATACTTACATGTCCTAGTTATATTTACTTCATTTTGTTTTATTTTTATTACAGTTATTCGTTTCACCTGATTACTGCATATGTGATTTTTGCTCATGTTGTATTGCTACACTCTTTTTCTTGGGTTTTGTATATTGCCTACTATGTTCTCTTTTTATGCTTGTATTGCTGGAGCTTTTCTCCTTGGGTCTCCACTGAAAACGGGCCATATGCTCAGATGGACTATTCTGGTTAACAAATGTCAAATGTTGTGTCTTTCGGCTTTTCCCGGTTAGGGGTAGCCACAGCGGAACTCCGGTCCGCTAATGATTGGCAGTAGATTTTTTACATGCCAAGTTGCCAGCCCTGACGCACAACCTTCAATGAAGGTACGCCCATTCACGCATGTCTCCACACAGAAGACGCTTTAGCTGAGAATCAAACAGGACAACGTCTTACTGTGAGGCAACAACGCTACCACAGCACCCCCACGGTTAACAAATGTCAAATAAATAAAATAAAATGCCTTCCTCAACCTGGTGCCCCTATCTCTCATGCTGCCACATTTGTGGACAATTTGTATGCCCACTTCAACATGTGCATCAAGGCATCTTTCCCTACAAGATATAATTATGAGGCCAAATTCATGAATAAACCATTATTGTGGAATCCTATTAGAGATCAACCATCCAATTAGGGGAAGAAATTCATAGCACATAAAAACAAACAATACTCCATCATCTAGATAAGAACTCACAAAATAAATAAAAAATTCAGAAACAAAAATTAAATCCTCTAAAAGTAAATACAAATTGAAAATTGCGCCTTTGCTAAGGAAAAAGTGTGTGTGTTAGAAACCTTATAAGTAATGCCCAGCAATGCTCAGAGCCAATACACAACACTTAATCATCCGCTGAGGACATAGCCAACATATTAATGAAGAAACTCGGCTTTAATTTTACTCTGCTATTTTCCCCTAACTTTCCCCACTTATTAACTCACCCATGCAAGCCCTTTTCATCACCTCTGAATAGGTCATGAATGCTCTCTTCAAAGCCAAAAACACTTGTTTCATGGGTCTTAATAATGTGCCATCCTGCCTTATTGCCAGCACCAGACACTATCTTGTACAATCACTACCAAGCCCATTCAGCCTCAACCACTTCACTGGATTTGAGCCAGAGGATTACAGAACTGTTGGTTATCCTACTGTACTGTAGATCTATAAGCTTCCCCAGCCTTATATGTAAAGCAATGGAACATATTACTGTATTAACAAGAATGTAGACAGCCTACAAACCCTGCACCAAAGACAGCTTGGGTTTGCTAAATGCAGATCCTGCCTCCTGAAGCTGTTTGACTTCTATGAACATGTCACTGATGCAGTAGACTCAGACAAATCTGTTCACACTGCCTTTCTTTGCCAGGCTAAAGCCTTCAATACCTTCTCCACATTCTGCCCTTGTCCTCTAGAGCAGAGTCCACGTCGAGTAATGACTCTGCAACCAATTTTAGCATAAGAACTTGAATAAGCTAACATTGACCAAACACTAATCAAGACCTGAACATTGAGTAGTTATTTCAAGCAGACTACCACACCATCCAGTTGGCATTACCAAGCCTGTTCTGGCTAAGAAATATTGTCTGGGTGTGTCAATTCCAAACCTCCTCAGACATGATTTAAACAAGAACCCAAAGGTTAATTATCAACTGGGCAATGGCTCAGCAGGCAAAATTCAATAGACCATGAAGAAACATGATGTCTCTAATACAAGATGTCTGGGCTTCTAACACCTTCAGAATACTCCCTGCATTCAAAAACGTCTCAGAGGGAAGCTTGAAGGAAGATCCCAGGATGTTAATATGTAAACCCAGGGAGGTGATGGCCTTTGTGGGGCCCTCTAGCTTCTCTCAGGTGAGATGTATACCCAGTTGGTTGAATAAATTAAAAAAGATATTCATGCCTTCCAAAGCACCTGATTTCCCTTTATCTATTATCAAAAAAATCATCCAGATAATGGACAGTAGCTTTGCCAGTGGTGGCCTGCTGCCAGCACCAGTGTAGGGCCAAGCTGAAGGTTTCAAAAGCTGTGCATGCCATGGAGCACCCCATAGGTATAGGTATTTAAAAAAAAACAAAATGGAGCTCTTTGATGTGAAGAAGGCAGAAAGAAGATTGAAGACCTCATTTACACAACCAAGGGACTGAGAATGCTTTAATTGCTTGTGCAGCCTGATCAAAAGAAGCATAATAAACTCTGGAATACTGCTTATCAATGAAACTGTTGCCTGATAGGCTGTTTGGGAGTGAAAAATGGTGGAGCAAGCAGTAATTTTTTCTTCAGGACTAGGCATATGATGAAAATCTTAAAATCAGGCCATGATACACCTATCATGATTGAATGGAGCTAGAACCTCCTCCTTAATCAATTTTAGTGATTCAAGTTTGGTGCCTTTAAATGGATGACATGTTCTTGGCTACTTTGGAATCCAATGAAAATGAGGACCCTATGGAAAAACCTAAGGAAAAAAAATCTTGATCAAAAATGATCCTGCTTCGTTATTAGGATATTCAGAAAATAAGCTTGGAAGCCTATCTGGTTTGATCAGGGTATGCAGTGGTTTGCAGCTGTAGCTGACCCCATGAATGGTTACCTGCTTGACCATGAAAAACATGCTTTCCACTGTGCAGGCCTTCTTGCTCTTGGGTGGCTCTGCTACCATTGGCAAATGAAGGAAGGCTCATGGAAGAGAACCCTGATTTGGACCATCATCTGTGTGTGAAGTGTCCTTTCACACAAGATGAGTAAAAGTGCAAAACCAACACATGGACACAAAACATCTTCCATTATTGAAGGCTCAACAAAACCTCACTTTTGGGAGGTTGTTTAATAGAAGGGCACTGTGACCCATGTGGGGTTTGTCCAACATGACGCTGAGTCATTTGTCAGGATGTCTCCGTTAGTATCTGTTTTCTCTGTGGCTCTCAACTTCCTGAATTTTTGGTCATATAATGACCAGCCTCAACCTCCTCAGATGCAATGATCCTCCCTAATAGAAAATAAGCTAGCAGTAGTAAGGCTTAGCTTGGGTCCTTCTCAATTAAAATTTCCATGAAAACTACAAACCAGAAAACCCAGTTGTCCCAGGTCCTGGTATTAACTTGAGGTTTTCTTACTGACTACAGCAATGGCTATTGCAAGGTCTTTTGATCCAGTACTGTCTGCCTTCAATGATCCTCTGAATACTATTCCCATTTATTAAACTAACAATATCAATTAAATCATCCCGCAAGGCTTTCTCCTTAATATTAACAGGGATGTGACTAACCTAGGTAAGTTTGATCCAGAGGGGGTGGCCCGTGGCTAGTGGGGCTAAAAACTGGGCTAAATTAAGGTTATGATCTTTGGGTCTGGAATTCTTCTCAATTGGGGTGGAGGGACCCAGAGGCTGCTCTCTTGGGGATTTGATTGACACTGGGCAGCTAGAATCCCTGAGGGTGACCTATGAGGGTTGCTGCTAGCTGGCTACATTCTTCTCTAGGACTAGGTCAAAAATTCTAGCCCTACTCTCCTCATTCCAAGAGTATAAAAACTAAGTACTCATTGGGCCTCTGACCCAAGCCCACAATTTTATCATTACCTTCAGGTGCTGTAATATGCTCTAGCCCTGGAACAGGAACACCAGTGAAGCATTGTGCATCTGTCCTAGTGCTATGGCCTTGGCTTTTTTTTTGCTGTGATTGGATCTGCTGAATTAACTTCCTCTGGGGAAGCCTGCAGACTCCATTTGTTACCCCCACTACAGTCTTGACTCTGTGCTGCTTCCAACTCAGAAAATAGACCTTTGAGCTTCCATGGTTAGACATTCCCATTTATCCTTCGCACTTGCAGGGAAATTCCTGAATAAAATAGAAACAGAATACATTCTTAAGTAACTGACAAAGTATAGCTTTATAATGAACCTTCCAAAGGAGGACAGTGTCCATAGTTCTCATACTGCAATGAATGGAAGGGAACTTATTCACAGTGCAATCATATACCTTAACTTCTGCATTTACTCCAAACCTTCTTGGGAATACACTGACTGGAATATATGCTTGCCTGTCCCTTAAGTGCCTTGCCCCTTCTAAGCCCCTTTAATTGTCCATACACTCCTGTGCTTGTTGTTTCCCCATTTAGGAAACACTGTAACATACCTTTCAAATGTCCCTGATTTTGACTCAAATTTCAGCAGTGCCCTCTTAATCCCTCCTAAAAGTGATGATTTTTGGAGAAATGGTGATGAATTACACTTAATAAATGAAAAAGTTAGAGTTATAGACTTTTTTTAATTCAGAAAATGTATATTGATTTACATTAGCTTATTCTGTCAGTATTTCAGGTTAATAGCACTTATGTGTCAAGCGTCCCTGATTTCCCTGATTATTTCTGGATTCGTCCCTGATTATGCTGAGATTTGTCCCTGATTGGTCAAGGGCTATGCACTGTAGTTCACTGATCAATGTCACTTAGACAAGGAGGATTAGAATATGAAACCTGCCTTAAGCTACTGATTCCAGAAGAAGAGGAAAGGGGGAGTAGGTCAGTGTAAAAATGAAACCTCTGTAATTAGACATTGTACCACTTTCATGAAATTGGTGAAGCACTTCTTTGGTGCACTAATGCTGTAAGAATTCCACAATGCCAAATCTGCACCTCTGCAGTGCTCAGGGCAAGCTCAAACAGCACCAAGGGCATGCTAGTTTGACAAAGCACTTCAATGAAACAAGCTACTTTCAAGACTCCCTCCCCTCTTAAAGAAGGCTTCTAGAAAGCTTCCTAGTCATTGCAGAGCAACTGAGGAAACCCAGAAAGATATGCCAGTCTAAAATAGTGAATGGTGGTCATGATGTATATATTTCTAACTGTACAAGGTGCAGCATCCACCTATAGCAAAAACATGACCTGTGTACAGAAACAACACATTCTCGATTTCAACTTGACCATCTCAAGAACCAAGGCTATGACCAATGCAAAGCACAATCCAAATAATACAAGGGCCAATACTCCTTTCACCTGTGATCAAATTGAGGCAGCTACCCTGACCCACAAAATTGTCAATAAATCAAAATCAGCACTGAATATAACTATTATTTGATAAATTGCCCAATCACAACCCAAACAGGAAGTGTACTTCTCCAAGAAACATCATTGATGAATGATCCCCACATGTCCAGCAAAGAAAGTCAATTATCCTTACCATTACCTGAACCAACATTCCTGTCCCTGACTGATAATTTTGTAGAATGACAGTTATTCCTAGCCTCACCTATTGCACATCCCCACCACATCACAACACAAAGTCCTTACTAAAATACAAAATTAATTTTATGGCTACAAGCAGAACCCCCCATAGACAGCAGCAAGCTCACTACCCATGAAGAAAACCCAAACATGACTAAATATTCAGAGAACCTTAAATCTAAGAATTCTAATTTGTTTAGTAGAGTAGATTCATAAGTATAATTTTTGAAAGTCTTTACTAATATGTACAATAAGAGTTAATTTTAGTCCACTTTCCCATAAGTAGTCTTTCAAAAGGTAGATAAAACTATTATTTATCATCTCAGTTTTTTATATAGTCAGATTCATCATCCTGAGCTTTAATATTCTTGTCATGCATGTCTTTTGGTTGCTATTACAAAAAAAAAAGTCCAACCATTATATTATTCTAAATCCTGCAGCTAATGCATATAAATCTAAACCAGGGAATCATATACCTTTTATTTTCTCAAGCTCTGATGTTGATATGTACTGTTTTTGATTTTGCAGGGTACCAAAATGAAATTAGCATTCTTTCTAATTTCTTAATTAGTGCTTTCACAGGGATCACGGCGCTTGAATGAAATAAGCACAAGGATTTAGGCTGAAGTGTAATTTTTATGAGCATTAGTCTTTCTTTGAATAAGAAGAAATTCTTATTAAATTTGTGAGCTAGGTGTAAACTTTCTTTATTACCTTACAAAACCTTAATAAGTGTATATATTTAGGGTAGTTTTTATTCTCATTCCAATTATGACTATATGGCTCTTTTTGTTAAGGCTTAATATGATAGTTCAATAAGATAGTTTATTGTTAGTAAACCCCATAGGAGAGACACATTTAAAAGATGTACTTGCATTATTTATTTCATGAATGGAGTAATTTGTTAGCAATTGTTAGCAGTATTTCATCTGCAAAATGTTGAATTTTGGTGTTTTTTTTAATCTTGAATCCTATTCTTTTTTTATTATCTCTTACATGATTTGCAAAAAGTCCAAAAGCTTGAGTAAACATTAACATATAAACGAGGCACCCCTGTTTAGTTCTTTTACTGATTTTAATAGACTTTGTGTTGAATGGTCCTGTCTTAATAAAGGCCAAGGATCCTATGTATAAACTTTTTGTAATCATTATAAAGTTTTCTAGAAATCTATATCATTGAATTGCTTTAAATATGTAATTCCAATTTACTGAGTCAAAAGCTCGTTAAATATCCAAGATTATTTTCTTGTTATTCAGCTTTTCTATATCTAGCATGCCTGTGCTACATCTACAATGGTCATTGCTCTCTTTAACATACTCACAGATAAGTTTAGTTATTATAAAACCTGCTTGATCTTTAATAACAACTATACCTCTAATGTCTTTTAATCTAGATGTCAAAAGTGAAGTGAATGATTTTGTAATCCACAGTTAAAAGTGAGATTGATCAGTAAGAAATCACTTGACTCGCTTCCTTTCACTCTCAATGCTTAAGTATTGGAGCATTTAAAGAATACTTCCAGGATGGGGGAGTTATTTAAATTTTTGTATCTGTATAAATGCATTGTTTAATAAAGTACCTATATGAGAGGATTACAGTTTATAAATTTTAGTTGTAAAGTTATCTAATCCAGGAGACTTCCCATTTTATAGCATTTTGACTTTATAGAGACTGGTGTATTGATAAGATTTTTTATTTGATTAATGTTTTCCAAATATTTTTTCAAGTACACTGTCCTGTATTATTAGTTCCATCATTTAACTCTGTGTGGTATTTTTTTTAAGATCAGTAACATCACATTAATGTTCAAAGCCACATCCTTGGTAAGAATATTACAAATATTATCAATATGGGAACCATCTTGTAACATCTCTGCTCTGTTAATCTGTGTAAGCCTTTAGAAGACATAGCAGCTTCATTTTTTTTGAATCAGGACTTTTTGGTATTTAAGTTTCTGGATAACAGTAACATATAAGTTGTTTTACTTCTTTTTTGTCTTAACTTTGCTATTTTGAGCTCAAATTGTATTTTTATTATTTCTTCATCCCATTCTTTAGATTTATTATGCCACCATTTTCCTATTCTGCTAATATATATGTTAATAGTCCCATGACTTTTTATTTACTACAGTTATTTATAATAATCTACTTGTTAAATGGTTTTAAATTCCTCAGATTTGGTCAAATAAGTGGTTTTATATAGATCAGGTAAAAGCTTCTTGGATCCCTAACCAGGCTCATACAAACTACATTGTGGCCTGATAATAGGTTATTGTACTAACATTTTTAACTTTGATAAATCTGTGAATGTGTGTGTGTGTGTGTGTGTGTGTGTGTGTGTGTGTGTGTGTGTGTGTGTGTGTGTGTGTGTGTGTGTGTGTGTATGAAATGTATGTATATATTCTGTCTATAGGTGACTGTGTACCAAACATGTAGGAATAATGTGTTAATAGTAGAGAATTACTTTCAGCTTTCTAAGTTCTATCTTTTATATTATTATTATCATCAAACATTTTCAGAGAAGATATTATCCTAGGTTTGATTTAGCATTTGAATCCACTTTACTTTTCATATAATTAAATTTACTAGCTATTATAAGATTACCTTTCCAATAAATTAGCAAAGTTACTAAGGTGTTTTGTTTTGATACTGCCACCATTCCTGGTATCCTGTAAAGGTTAGTTAGTGTACATATTTTTTAAGTTCATTGATGACAATGGAACACATTTCCTTTACAACATTAATTTTGTTAATCTTGGGAAAATGCTGGGATTTTTCGCAATAAAATAGGGTCTACTTATTTTTTCTAAAGGAAGATGTAATAATTTCATGATTATGGTCATTTAATAGTTGGATGTCTTTATCTACTAGATACATCTCTTACAGAAAAAAGTCACCCTTATTTAATTTAAATGATTTCATTAAGGATCTTCTTTCATTACTGCTATTTAGGCTGTTGCTATTAATAAAAGGAATGTTAAACATTATAATGGTTTGTTTTGTATTATGATATAATTTGTGTTCCTTTTCATACATTTCAAATAGTTTATTTTTTATTATCTAATTTTAATAGTATTCATTGTTAGCAATTTCATATGAATTCCCAAAACAAAAATTCCTCTCTTATAATGCAAACTATTTTAATACCTAGCAAAACTAGAATTATGATCATATCAAATCAAAATTCAAGTATATTCTGCATTAGAAGAAAAGCAACTGGCAGAGAAACCAAAAAATAATAAAATAAGCAAAGCTTCAAAAATAGCGTAACCACTGAATTTTAATATCCGCTTTCGTCCTGGGACTTCATCAGAATAAGAAAAATACTTAAAAAAACACATTTAAATACATGTTAACAAGTTAAACACAGTACCTGATTGGTTAAACAATTAAACAATTAAGAAACCTTGTAAATGAAAAATGTTGAACAACTATTTTGAAGAGTTAAAAACACTAATAAAGATTTTATATAAAAAAAGCAGAAATGGATAATTTATCCTTGTCAATGTTAAACAATTCATTTTTTAAAAAACATTTAATGTTCACTACATCATTCAACCCAGGATTTTTGTCAGCATGAAGTTTAATCTGCCAGATGGCTTCTCTCTGTTCAACTAACTTTTTAAAATCACCCCCTCTCAAGTCAGAATGAACTACCTCTAAAACTGTAAACAAGAATTTTTTAAAATTCAGACATTGAATAGAATGTCTGAAGAGAGCACTATTATCATTTTTAGTTTTAATATTGTAAACATGTTCTATAATGCGTGTGTGTAAGCTCCTAGTAGTCATCCCTACATAAAATGCAGGACATGAACTACATAGACTTAAATAAACAACACCTTGTGTCTTACATGTTACATATTCAGGGACAGGAAAAGAAAGGTCCCATGCTTTCTAACATAATCATAGGTCCTTTAGCTATAAATCTACATGTACTGCAATTGTTGCAGGGAAACATACCCTTAACTATAGAAGAACAGGGTCCTGCTATAGAGGAAGGTTGTTCATAAGTACAAATACCCAATTTGACATTTGGAAATAACGATAAAAAATGTTGAAATTCACAACAGCGAATGCTAGTGTGCATTCGCTATTGTGAATTTCAGCATTTTGAATGTAGACCACAATGTAGTGGGGATCGGGAAATGTACCCTTTCCCTCACTGTGGTGTGATCTCAGAGTTTACATATATAAGTAGCAGGCAGTGTGGGGGCACAAGGTGGGTTGCCCCCCTGCAAAAACGTTCTTTGCTATTGACTGGAAGTGTGGTATTTTCGGTGAAGTGGAAATTTCTGAGATGTTGACATTTCTGAAATACCTCCTTTGAACTTTTTTTTGTTTGTTGATTTGATTTCTGATATTCTGGCTTGGAAATCTAAACACTCGCACAGTGTCGGTGTGAGATTTTGATAGTAAACCTATCCTGACACACTCAACAACTGGAATGCCCACAGAGATACCTTATTAAAAGGATACAAGTCATACCTCTCAACTGTCCAGATTTTTGTCTTGTATTTTTGGTCTGTTCCTGATAGAACGTATGGTTTCCTGGCAAATTACTGAGGATTAAAGTCACTAAGTAGTATTAACTAATCAATAAAAAACAAAAAGCCTGCAATACACTTGCCGTTTGAGAAAAAGTCCACAGCAAAGACAGAAAAAACGGCCATGTTACGTCCAAACGATTTATTAAAACACCAATAAAATGTAGTCAAAGACACAAAGCTTTTGTATTACTCCTTCAGTGTGATACAACCATGTTTAAGCACAGTACTATTTAAATTTAAAATTAATATCACATTATAACAGCCAACCAGCATCATTGCCAATTAAATATCTCATTAGTAAAAGATGCATATTTTTAGAGATATCTGCAGAAAGGCTATAAAATTTACAGCCTTATATTTGATTATTAATGCAGATATGCCATAAAAATGATAATCAAATATAAGGCTATACATGTTAGTATAGCTGTAGTATTAAATAATGACAGGCATTTGAGTTTCAGACTTTATATCCTTCAGAAAATACATAGTAATGCAAAAACTGTTATTTTAGTAAATTTGAAAGTTTATAGGAGTAATGTTTAAAATATGTCCCTATTTTTTGATCCTTTGTACCCCATTCTTTCTAGCTTCATCTAGATTTCTTGCAAAGAAAGGTTGAGAGGTGTGATACAACGTCTAAACAATATGACCAGCATAGACCGACTCAAAGCCCTGTCACTACACTCTGTATCCTACAAACTGCTAACATATGACTTGCATCTAACATACAAGGCATCCTCCAATTCAATACTGATGAATTTGCTGTTCATTAGTAAGTCAAATGGCAACAGAAATACTTGTTGTAGAGATTTAAACCTCTTCTGCAATATCAACAGAATGGTTTGGAGGGATGGGTATATATCTCATAGGATATCCCTGCTCTGAAACAGACTTCCCATCCATGTAGCACAAAGTTTATACCTGTCCATAGTAAGAACAATTTGGATATACAGATAGCAATGGAATATTTACCACAGGACTGCATCCTGCACTACTAATGGACAGAGGCAGCTTCTAAATGTGTTATCCATGCATGGGCCCCCTCAAATTATCTATAATATGATCCCAGTTATTCTCATTAGTGGTAATATATAATTATTGACCATGGGATGGCGTATGGGCAATTTAAAACCATATGGGATATGTTAATTTGAGCACCAAATGGGAAATTGCCTATGCTTAAAATGACTCACAAGGGCAGCTAATCTAGCACTTACCTGAAAACCTTTTGAGTTGAGTTTATCTATTCTGATAGAAATGTTCAGCAGACATGTAACAACATGATGAATTTCTTCTTCATTGAAGTGTCATGTAAATTGGCTTTGTTGACAAAAAATTTCAGAATTTGAGAAATCAATAATAAAATACTATTGCAGGGTACATCCCACCATAATTTCTTCAGTATAAGTATATTTTAACAGGATTATCTGTCGGAAAACAGTTTAATTTTACAGAGCTGCTTCATATGCCGAGTTCCCTCTGCCAACTTGGCCGCACCCCAGATTTTTTTTCATTTACTCCATTTTGTACAATATTTATTATCTTAAGGCTCATAGGAAGTTTGTAGACTGTCATAGGAAACTATGAGCATAAGGCATGGAAATATTTTATTTTATTTACATTTGTTTACTGAGGTAGTAGACTGATTAAGCATGGCCAATTGCATGCTGAGCCTGTGTTGCAGTTAACATTAGAACAGAGGTTAAGATAGTTCACCAATGGGAAGAGAACCACAAGCAGAGTAATATGAGGAAAGTATAGATGGAGTCCATTGTTAGTGGGGGGAAGTAAATATGGTAGGGGTTAGTAGGGTCTGAAAGAATATTTACATATTTACAAAGTGTTTGTTGTATCATGCTTTAGTAAGGGTTACTGCGGAGTCAACATTAAGTGTAATGAGTAGATCCAGTAAGTGATTTGATTAGTTACGTCACATGACCTGCATTATTACCATTACATTTAAATTTCTCTTGCAGAAATTGAATCAGCATGAGGAGTTAGGATATTCCTGGATAGAATGCCACTGCCAAATACATGCATACATGTCTGCAGATATAAATGCATACATACATAAATGCTCACACCCATACAAACACACACACAAACTTACACTGAAAACAGAGTTGTGTACATTTTGAAGGATCTCCAGTTCAACATATTATTCTGTCTTTGTGATGTGGGAGCAAACAGAAGCCCCAGGTGAAACCCTCACATGCTCTGGCAGGCTACAGTAGCCATTCCAGCTGGGTACTGAACCAGACAGCCCGATGCTGTAAGACACTAACTGATAAATCACTATGCCATCGCAGTATTAAATAACAGTATACCATTATGTCAAATACTAGAGTGCATGTAGGATTATAATTCAAGGGATTCATTAACCTATTTGTTTAAATGTACTGATAACTGTTATGTTTATATTTAGGGACATTGCTGACAAGATATGTCTGTTGCACCATTCATCTGGATAGATATTTTTATACTTAACATAAAGCAGGTACATCAGAGACAGGTGAGTAACATTCCAGCATCTGTGAGTTCATGAAAATCAGCAAATCTACCACCCCAGGCATCTTGTTTTCAGAATAAAATAACTATTGGTCTTTGTACTGCAAAATCTTCTCTTTTTACCTATCACTTACTGAGTTACTGGGAGAAGAACCAACTTGTAGAGTTCAAATGGTCAGGATGTCAACCTGATGAACACAGGGCTGCAACTCTCACATGTTGTAAGTTCCCCACATCCACCCCGAGCCTCTAGATATTACTCCATAGTTGTGCAAACATGTAGAAAAGGGAGATGCATTCAAAACAAAGGAATCAGTGCTAGTACACATTTAGAAAACACCCTAACAGTGACTTTCTTTGGGAAAAAATGATTGGATAGTCAAAATCAGGGAGCTGAACTTGGGTTGGTTCCACATCCCGCTGTAACTTGAGGTATACAGAAGTTGCATTTCACCTTATTAGACAGTACAGCGGTAGGTAAGTTAACTAACTATGATCTGATGTGGAGTATTATACAAAACCATATTTTGCATTGCAAAAAAATGTTGTAAAGTAATACTAGACTCCCATTTTACATTCTGAGAATTATTGACCTAAAGAGGTATTAAGGGCAGTTTAAACAATTATGGCAGAGGCAACTAAAATGATCTAAACTCTCTATTCCCTTTGGTGATTTCAAGTTGAACAATATGGTTTATATCTGTAGTGATGGCTGTTGAAACTAAATATTTTTATCAGCTATAAACATATTAAAGTCGAATGGATAACAACTAATGAAATGGAACACAAGATAATGTTTTTGCTGGCAAACTTGTCCTGACAGTTTCAGATACTTTGTCTGTGATTAAGCTATTTATCCGATTAGCATTGCTATTCAAGCACCTGTTGGGATTCAAAATAAATATTTCTAAAGGTTTTGTTTTTGCCTTTGGGGTAAGTAAATCTGAGAAGCATTATGGAACAAATTACGGTGTTTTTTTATTTTAAATATTTAAATTTATCTGTTATAAGCTTGCACTGAGTGGTTTTAAGAAATGTAAAGAACATTACAAAAACATTACTTAGCACTGAACTGGAAAAATATTTCTCTTCTCTGTCTGTACTAGGAAAAAAGTTAAAATGCTGATTCTATTACCATTTTGTTTTTATTATCCAAAATATATTATCTAATCAATGCTATGGACTGATAGCATGCAACTGTAGCTAATCAAAACAAAAGAATAATAGAAAAATAAAAGTATTCCCACTGTTTACAGTTACATATATTCTTTAAGCAGCTCTAAAGAGGGATCCTCTGGAATACTACTGCTAAGTAAGTAAAAACTCCACATTTTCCTGGAAAGGCATGTTATGGCCACATGGTAGAAGAAATCAGTGAGTAACCTCTCTCAAAACACAAACAATCGAATAATACAAATCAAGCACTTTGTTTTGGAAGTGGCATTTTTGTCTGTGTTTGCTGGAGGAAGGCAAATGCTTGTGTTTGGTGCAATAACCAACATGGCTAATAAACCACAACATCTAAAAGCATTAGAAATTAGAGGATTTCTAGAATTGTGTGGTAATGTATATGTGTGTGTGTGTGTGTGTGTGTGTGTGTGTGGTGGAGGGGTTTGGGTGAATTATACAAAATGTTGTGCAACAAGCGTCAGAGATTAATGTCTGCCAAACTAAAGGCACAAAATACCAAAAAAAAAAGCACAGCCTCACACACAGTAAAGCATGTCTTGGTAGAGTGTTTCTTAGCGTAATATAACTAGGCAGCTACATCACCATACAGTATATAATGTGTGACCTGTCATTAGCTAGATCACCTATATGCAAATGTGAACAAATATTATGCTCCCCCCAGCATACAACAGTGCTTTACAATGGTTAAAAGCTTTGAAACAATATTGTTTACACTCGTGCCACATGTGCTGTCTGGTGGAAGTCCCCCCCTAGGAAGGCATCCACTTTGTTATGCATACCACATCCGTACTGTGATGATGGAGATGCATAAACTATAAAGGCAAACCGGTATTTTCTTACCTGTCCCAGCTATGCGAAGTACACATGTATATACTATGATCACCAATGTTTGATTTATGAATGCATCATGTCATCATGTTGTTAGTGTGACTCCATCTTGAGGAATCTTGCAAGTGACATGTCTGTGTACTAAACAACGTAATTGTGTATTATGTTTATGAATCTGGTGGTCACCACTCTCCAGATATAAAATGAACAGCTGGAGAAAACATTTATATTCTCAAAATACTTCAGCTGTAAATACACACAATGTTTCTCACAGCTAACCCATGTAAACATATTTCTGTACAATCGACCATATGTATATCTTATTTGTACTGGGGAATGAGGCAGTCTGCTTTATAAAGTAAAATTTTGTATAAAACCAAAAGACTGCCAGTAATGTTATATCTTTCAAAGAAAGCAATTATAATGAAGCAGAATAAAAAGCCCCAACTAACAAATGGCTGTCTTTGTTCCAATTCTGGCACCCTGTGTATGATTTCATGTTGTCTAAGTAATCATCGCAATTGCTGTGCTGCTGCTACTAAAACCTTATCACCCTTCATTTATCATGACAGCACCTCTCAACCTCTTAGGACTAGAAATCTGGATAAAGCCTGACAAAATGGGGGACAAAGGCCCAAAAATAGGGACAGATTTTAAGTATTTCTCTTATAGACTTAGAAAGTTGCTAGAATAACAGGGTTTGTGTTAAAATGCATTTTCTGAAGGATTTGAAGTCAGAAACTGAAATTTGTGTAATTATTTAGTGACTTCGATCCTCAGATCATCTCAGTGATTTGCCAGAAAATCCCAAATTTTATGAGGAAAGGACCAAAAATATGAGGCAAAATCTAGACATTCTATGAAAATCTGTACACTTGAGAGGTATGATCATGACAAGTATAATAAGTTTGTTTATATGTCAAATGCTTGATATTTATGTGTAAACTTGTGATCATATCAGAAGGTGAATTCCTTTCTTAACTTGAATCTCTCTTTATGATCCCCTACCTAAATAAGTTGAATAAAGATAGCTAAAACCTGAATGCAACCAAATGTGCACTCTGAATCAGAAAAATAATTGGGTTGTATTCATAGTCATTACACAAACACGTTAAAGCTGTCTATGTTGTTTGCAAATGAGCACAGCAAAGCTGTGATTCATACAATCCACTTACACTCCCTCACAAAGAGTATGAATGACATTAAGCAAATTAAGTCAAAATGACTTGCAAATGAGAAATGAGGCAAAATGGCATATGGTAATGAAACTGTCTCCAGCCAACTTGCCATTCATAATCAGTCTTTTACACTTTTTCATGCCACTCGCAGATTTGTTATAAAAGGTGGAATCGCTCCGTTTTCATCTGCTTTGTAATCCTTGATAATACTTTCATGTACTGCTAGCCTTGCTATTTCCCAGTGTGAGCTACCTGTCTTGGACAAGCCAAGACTGTTTGTGCCCAGCAGTGTTCTCCAGCCAGGAAGGTGGAGATAAAGGTCCTCAGAAGAAACTTACAGGTTCAGAATAGGCAGGGATATTGTAAGGGTTTTATTGAGTAAATATGGCCTCCCACAGTGGTACTGGAGGGATGCATGGTTTTCCAAACCCTGTGGATACAAAAGTGTGTGTAGCCCTCACTACACTTGCCACGGGGGACATTCCTGAGGCAGACACTGCCTTGAGGATAATCCAGCAGTTCCTGACTGTACTATTGGCACATGTGGATCATTTCATCTATTTCCAAATGTCACTTCAGGACTGATCCCAGACTATGCATGTCATTTAAGGAGTGACACATTTTCTTGAGGTATTTGGTGTATTAGATTGCACCAGTGGTGCAATTAGGGCTAAATCTGGTCCATGACCAGGTGGTACTTCAATAGGAAGGTAATACCATTTCATGAATTGACAGATGGTATGTGATGCATCTGGATGCATCACCAATGTCTCTTCCGAGCATCCTGCCAGTGCAAGAGATTCCCACATCTGGCACACATTGGGGGGTATGGGAGGCATAGCCCCCCCCCCACATTATCTACATGAATATAATCAATTCCATTAAAAGTATCCATATGTATTTTTAAAATTTATGACATATGTGGGGGACTTCACCCCCACACCCGCCTAACTATTTATTCCTACTCCAGGGTTGCACTACAGTGGGGAAAGGGCATAATGCTTTGGATTTCATGTGTCGATGTTATGAGTGTCGATCATATGAGCTTTAGGTGTTTTGAGCTTTCATTGTTTTGGTGTCAGTCAAACGGTTGTCAATCATATGAGCTTTCAGTCATATGAAGTAGACCCATATACATATATATATATATATATATATATATAGATAGATATATATATATATACACACATCCACACACACACACACACACATATATATATATATATATATATATATATATATATATATATATATATATATATATATATATATATATATATATATATATATATATATTTTTTTTTAAGTTTTATAACAGTTAATACAAGTACTAGGTTAATATTGTTTCAAATCTGGGGAGTACTTTTGTATAGCTATTCTGTTGAGAAAACCTGGCGGAAAGTGTCTTACAGTGTTTGAAATAAGAATGTAAGTGGGTTGCTATGCTGTCTTTGTTGTTGCTGTGTTTTGGGGGTGGAGTAGAAGCTTGGCTGAGGTGGAAAAGTTTTTTTTTTTAATGGAGGAACAAAAATTTGGGCAATTGTTTTTTTTTTTCTTGAATATTAGTGCAGTAGGACTGTTTGTCTTTTCTGATGTGCATTTTGAGAGATTTCGAAGCTGTCTAAACTTTTGTAGGCTTTCTTGGGATTTATTTGTATATCGTATCCCAGCAGTATCGTTTTGTTTTAGTAATTGCAGTGTATCTTTTGTTAAGTGTTAAAATGCAGTTCCTTCCACTGACCACATTAACATGCATTACAACTTGATTGCAGGCTTTTGCCCTCTCAGCTTGTTTGGGTCCCCATTTACCAAACAGATGTTTGCCATATGTCCTAAGTGCTGCCATGAAGATATGATTTTCCTGATGGCTGAAGTTACCCTTTCTCTGCCTTAATCTCTTGCTTTGCATCATTAGTCCAGATAAAATATGCTAGTTGTACATAAAAGAAACTTTTGATATAATCATCAGTCAAACAACACAACAATGAAAGCATGTCTGCCATCCTCAGGAGAAAAAAGATAGGTGACAAAAAAAAAAAACATAATTATATACACATGCAGAGTCTCAGTCCAGCTAAGTAAAGTTGTGTTAAAGTAATGTTTGCATTATTATCAATACATTCACAACAGTAAGGAAAGCAGATTAACCAATCCACCCTTCTGCTAGCCCCTACCACTGTCTCGTAATCATTGTCATTTTTAATTCAGCAGAAAATGACATCTCCCAGTAAAGACAGATGTATGCTGAACTCAACAAAACATCCTTGAGAATTCAGTACATCACAATTAAATGACTTCATTTCTACCATGTACATACAAATTTCTTGGTAATCAGTTATCATTTCCACTGCTACTGTAATAGTTTTCCATTTACAAATGACAGCTTTGCAGTTTATGTCTATATTTACACATGTATATTAAGCTGTATCTATCTGCTGTGGAGCTTTTCTACCCGGGCCTCTACTGAAAATGGACATATATCCAGCTAGACTAGCCCAGTCAACAAATGTAAAATAAAATAAAAAAATAAATAAATATTTACTAAAGCCGGTCTATTATGCCAATCATATCAGTAAAAAAAAAAAAAAGAAAATGTTTGAAGTGAACTCAATCTTACATCATTTGAACTGTTTATATTAGTTTGTAGTATTTCTATCATTTTTTTCTTACTTTAAAGAGTCTGCAGTTTCATAAGTCATTTGTGGCCGAACTCATGTAATCACAAGTTAATGAGGTAGTGTTAAACTTGTTCACATAATTTCAGGGTAATTTATGAATTTTGTATGCAAATTAGACTCTCTTAATTCACCTCTGTGAATCTCAGTTATACGTGAATGCTTACAGCAACTTACACATGTAATTAGGTCTTGGCTACTAGAAAATGCAATCTCAAGTTTTCGTGAAAATGCTGGGGATAGAAGCAGAGTCTGCAGAAATCTTCAACAACCCACAAAATGCGACATGCATGTGTGGATCTCCTCAGTTATTCTCTAAGCTAACCCTGTTTAGAAAAGACAAAATTGAGTCATATGCATGGGAGTTTACATAACCTTGAAGTATAATCCATGCCCACTTAATATTAATTAGCACACAGAATATTTATTTATGCAAAAAGCACCCCCCCAAAAAATGTTATACTGTTGCTATACTGCATTACACATGTATAAATGATATTCAGGTGTAGCACTCCTAAAAGGTAGCAAAGGCAGTGCACAGCAGTAGCAGAAACTGTAAATAAGGTTAAAAAAATTATTTCATTATTAACTTTTATCCACCATATAAATGAAATGTGAATGTATTTCTTTAAAAATGCAGTTAATAAAGCATTTTAGGTAAAACCAAACTTGCCAATAATAGCACCTGGTCCTATGCCTCTGCTGGTTAACTGGATCTGGTTAGACTGATGTAACCCTCCAGAGGGAGTGATTCTAAACTAGTTAACCTGCTCATTCTTTCTTCATTCTCGTACTGGCACTTTGAATGATGGAAGTTGCTGTGAAGGCATGTGGCTGCACTCTCAGCTGGTCAGATAAGGAGACCAAAATAATGCTCTAACGTCTGAGTGATTTGTACCTAGATAATATCCAGGCATATGTGAGAGGTTTGAGTGGAAAAAATAGACATCTGGCAGAAGTTGGGTGAGCATCTACCATCCTTGACAGGTTTCCCCTATTCTGGCCACCAGTGCCATCATGGATACTTTGACCTATAGAAGTAAAGACCCTACCAGCTCAATGGGTTTATTGTCCAGTAGTGGTGAGGACAACAGATTTCTACAATAAGTATTACTTTTTAAACTTTTTTGGTCATATTAAACATATGCTTAAAAATAATTTACAAGAAGGTTGCATGATGGAAAGTATTTGGTACAACAAATATGCATAACTTCATATATGTATCTCTAATATTGTTATAATTAGGCAAAAGAAAGCATAATCATAACTTTACTTAGTACTGCATCTGTATACAAATGTGTAGAATGTTTGTGACATACTTGTCTGTATAAATAAAAATGTGTGGGTATATATATATATATATATATATATATATATATATATATGTAAATTACAGATATGAATCTACATGAGTACACTTGCAACTATTTTTTCATGTATATAAATGTACGTATTTATACACAAAATGTTTGAATTGCCATGTATTTGCATTTGCAGTATGTATTATCATAGTAGTTTACATACACGCAGTCAGTTTTTGCAAAGAACAATTTTTGTAAAGAAAGAATTTTCTTTGTGTAGGGCAGGAAGTATTTATCATTATAGTAATTGTATAAGACAGTCATTTCTTCTACATTATTAAGTGCACAAACAAGATGGCCGAACTCAGTCAGGCACCATACACTAGTCAGAGTGGAGGTAAGGGGGTGGTGGCAGTTGCAGTATCAAGTGAATGTCCAACACACAATTTAGTGAGAAATGACCAGCAGTATTACATCTGTATGCATTTTAATCCACCTCTTTAAACACTTGGTTATTAGGCAGAAAATGATCAAATCTCGCATTATTGTCCTGAAGTATATATACTTCATCCATCTATAAAGGTGTTATTTTTGTTTAAAGCAGCTTGAATTGAATGGAACAGAAAACCCCCTCCAATTGCCCCATTTTTCTGTGCATCTACAGCTTTTGCTTCTGCCTGAACAAAATTCACAGACTGATACATGAAACTGCAGTGTTTAGGTATGTAAACCATAACAGTTTAAAGTAGAATGTAGAATGAAGGTGTAGTGAAATATTCCTGACAACACCCATCTCCAAGACAGACAAGTTGTGCAGTTCTACTATTTATAATTACATTATTGGTAATATTGGCATGATGTGAGACTTCAGATATTAACAGATATTTTATTAAACTTTTATACTAAGCAAAGGCAGCAGTAAATGAAATGTATTGCATAGCATGAGTAGTTGTATCAGAGATGTTAAGGAAAAAGTGAAATACAGGAAAACAACAATTGGCTTGTCTTCTCTGTCTAGCAGATAAGGAAATTACCTACAATAAAATTGCTACTGCTGGTAAGCATGAATAAAGTAGTAAATGCAGTATACTGTATTTAACTGATGTCATTACTATATATAACAGCACATATTAATAAACAATGGTAAATGAGCACCTGCATTACTTTCAGTACATTGTTGCAACCAGGCATAACGATATGTTAATGTATAAATGCAGTACTCTCTTTTAACTGATTTCATTACTAGAACTAACTGCAATTATTTATAAAGGGAGGTTTCAGTACAGTATTGCAAACAAATGCATATCGGGTACAAATATGACAAGTAATTATCACTTATGTTACTATAGTAGAGTGCAAAATTTAAACCCCACCAAGATTTAATAACAATAGACTCATTCACAATAAATATGGATAAGCACTTCCATATCGTTTCCATGTATGCACGCGTGCTTGCCATATAATTTTTCCCATGTATGCATAAGCAACTTCCTGTACATTTTGCTTTAGTTCAATAAAGATTTATAAAAATAAAATTATTTTACAACAAAAAATTGTCTTACAGTTGGCTTAGAGGATTAAGGAGCTATTAACAAGCTGTTTCCGCTGGTCTCATGGTGCATGGTTTGATTCCCTCAGCTGCCATTGCCAAACTGTGTAACTCTGAGCAAGTCACTTAGCCTGCTGGGCTGAGTCCACAAAGGTCAATGAACATCAGTACTCTACCCCAGAAAACAAGTACAAGTAAAAATAAACTGAATGATGTCTAACATTGTACATTTGTTATATTTCTCTGTCTCCCCCTTTTTTCAATCTTTTCATATTTTAATTATACATTCCCTTTTCCTTTATTTTCTTTCACTCCCATTTATGTTCATCTTTTATAGATCCAAATTTTTCAGGTTCAGCCCAGCCACATACCTTCCAGTTTAGTGTACAGTCTCACTCGGCTAATTCAGAGACATCCTCACAGGGTCAGGACAGTGACACCACTGCTGTAGGTACCCTGACATATGGCAGCCTGGCAAACCTCATTGAATGGGGGCTTCAGGACTTGTTTGAGGGCATGGAGGATCAGGTTGTAGACAGATGGCTTTAGCCATTCAAGGCTTCTCTTCAGAGGGTGGAGGACTTGCTGCTTCAGTTGGCATTGTCCACTGCTTCCCCACAAACCTCTACCCTCTCTACATGAGGGTCTTCCACTGCAACACCATCTGACAGTGGAAACAATTGAGGCATTGTGGACTGGGGACTATTGTTGCGTACTACTCATCATCCACTTCTTTCCCTTATCCCCTCTCCTATTCCCTGTTATGTACTTCCTACCTACATTACATTCTTATATGAAAAATTTTCAAAAAATAGGGAGATCTATCTCCGAACAAAAACATAACAACCCTCTTCCTTCAACACAACCCTCTGATGCATTCCTGTTGTCTCCCCTTTTTCAGTCTTTCCTATCTCCCCATTCCATTCTATAATGAAAACATCAGGGTAGCCATATAAAAATACCCTATAAAAAATATATTATTTTTTAAATGTTACTAATAAAAGTTGTGGTATCTGCTGCTTGCCTGAGCTGCTTTACTCCTTCCTCAGTAAGTAGACAGTTTTATAAAAATGTCTTTGAATTTCTTTATCCAGTACAAATAACCTGTGCTGGGTTTATTTGCCTATATGTGTAGCAGTGTAACGACACTTATGAAATCCCAGACTATAGTCAGATAAGGAAACATTAAAATGAGATTTTAAGCATATCTATCATCCTGTTAGTGCAAGAAAACTGAGAAACCCCCAAATAATTGGGGGGCATGTTTCAAACTTAGAAAGTAGATAGAATAACAGATTTTGCATTACCATTTATTTTAACAAGAGGAAGGGGCATAGGGTGACATACAAGAGTGGAGGTAATGCACACAGGTAGATTATATCCTATGCAGGAGGGCCAGTATGAAGAAGATTGGAGACTGTAAAGTGGTGACAGGGGAAAGTGTAGTTAGACAGCATAGGATGGTGGTCTGTAGAATGACGTTGGTGCTCAAGAAGAGGAGGAGTGTGAGGGCAGCACCAAAGATCAAATGGTGGAAATTGCAAAAGGATGATTGTGAGGTGGAGTTCAGAGAAGAGTTAAGACAGGCATTGGGTGGCAGTGAAGAGTTACCGAACAGCTGGGTAACTACAGCAACAGCAGAGCTAGTAAGGGAGAGAGCTAGAAAGGTGCTTGGTGTGACATCTGGACAGAGAAAGGAGGACAAGGACACCTGGTGGTGGAATGAGGAAGTACAGGAGAGTATACAGAGAAAGAGGCTGGCAAAGAAGAAGTGTGATTGTCAGAGAGATGAAGAAAGTAGACAGGAGTATAAGGAGATGAGGTGCACGGCAAAGAGAGAGGTAGTAAAGGCTAAGGATAAAGTGTATGGAGAGTTGTATGAAAGGATGGACACTAAGGAGGGAGAAAAGGACCTGTACCAATTGGCTAGACAGAGGGACTGAGCTAGGAAAGATGTGCAGCAGGCAAGGGTGATAAAGGATAATGAGGGAAACGTACTCACAAGCTATGAGAGTGTGTTGAACAGATGGAAAGAGTACTTTGAAGGGCTGATGATCGAAGAGAATGAGAGAGAGAGAAGGTTTAATGATGTGGGGATAGTGAATCAGGAAGTGCAACAGATTAGCAAGGAGGAAGAAGGATAGCTATAAAGAGAATGGAGAATGGAAAGGCTGTTGGTCCAGATGACATACCTGTGGAAGTTTGGAGGTGTTTAGGAGAAATGGCAGTGGAATTTTTAACCAGATTGTTTAATGAAATCTTGGAAAGTGAGAGGATGCCTGAGGAGTAAAAAAAAGTGTTTTGGTACTGATTTTTAAGAATAAGGGTGATGTGCAGAGCTGTAATAACTACAGAGGGATAAAACTGATCAGTCACAGCATGAAATTATGGGAAAGAGTAGTAGAAGCTAGGTTAAGAAGGGAGGTGATGATTAGTGATCAGCAGTATGGTTTCATGCCAGGAAAGAGCACTACAGATGCGATGTTTGCTCTGAGAGTGTTGATGCAGAAGCACAGAGAAGGTCAGAAGGAGTTGCATTGTGTCTTTGTGGACTTAGAGAAAGCATATGACAGGGTGCCTAGAGAGGAGTTGTGGTATTTTATGAGGAAGTCGGGAGTGGCAGAGAAGTATGTAAGAGTGGTACAGGATATGTACAAGGGTCATGTGACAGCGGTGAGATCTGCAGTGGGAGTGACAGATGCATTTAAAGTTGAGGTGGGATTATATCAAGGATCAGCTCTGAGCCCTTTCTTATTTGCAGTGGTGATGGACAGGTTGACAGATGAGATCAGACAGGAGTCCCCATGGACTATGATGTTTGCAGATGACATTGTGATATGTAGTGAGAGTAGGAAACAGGTTGAGGAGATCCTGGAGAGGTGGAGATATGCTATAGAGAGGAGAGGAATGAAGGTCAGCAGGACTAAGGCAGAATATATGTGTGTGAATGAGAGGGAGGATAGAGGAATGGTAAGGATGCAAGGAGTAGAGGTGGCGAAGGTGGATGAGTTTAAATACTTGGGATGAACAGTTCAGAGTAATGGCGAGTGCGGAAGAGAGGTGAAGAAGAGAGTACAGGCATGGTGGAGTGGGTGGGGAAGAGTGTCAGGAATGATTTGTGACAGACGAGTACCAGAAAGAGTGAAAGGGAAGGTCTACAAGAGGGTAGTGAGATCAGCTATGTTATATGGGTTGGAGACAGTGGCATTGACAAAAAGGCAGGAGTCAGAGCTGGATGTGGCAGAGTTAAAGATGTTAAGATTTGCACTGTGTGTGACGAGTGTAGACAGGATTAGGAATAGGTATATTAGAGGGTCAGCCCAGGTTGGAAGGTTTGGAGACAAAGCCAGAGAGGCGAGATTGCGTTGGTTTGGACATGTGCTGAGGAGGGATGCTGGGTATATTGGGAAAAGGATGCTAAGGATGAAGCTGCCAGGTAAGAGGATGAGAGCAAGGCCTAAGATAAGGTTTATGGATGTAGTGAGAGAGGACATGCAGGTGGTTGGTTTGACAGAGCAAGATGCAGAGGACAGGAAGAAATGGAAACAGATGATCCGCTGTGGTGACCCCTAACGGGAACAGCCAAAAGAAAAAGAAGATTTATTTTCTGAAAGGTAAAATGTCTGAATCTCATTTGTCAGTCATTATTTAGTGACTTCAGTCTGCAATGATTTATCTGAAAACCACAATTTTTTTTATGTGGAACAGACTAAAAAATGCGGCAAAAATCTAGATAGTTGAGAGGTATCATTTTAAGGTATTAAATGAAGGTAAAAGTTCTGCCACTAAATCGAAGAAAGTTTTTTTTTGGTCTGGGTGAGATGTTTGGATTCTTGATGACATGTGCTGAACTTTTCCCTTTGGCTTCCTTTCTCATTGAATTTGTAAGGAGGTAGTATCGTAATAATATGCAATGTGTCCAAAATGGATATAGGCAGCTTTATTCTTGATTTCAGCTCTCAGAAGTCCAGATTTTGAAGCCTAAATTTTGATAATGATGAATGCTTCAGGGCTAGGCATAGAAGCAATTGTAAATCAGCATATGCTGGAGAATGTTTAAAACACTGCATCATTAATATTAAAATCTGTGACTCGTGGTAAAAGCTAATGTTGAACTTTTCACACTTTACTTACTATAGATGGTACTGTATGTATATCATATCACAATCTTCCTTTGATGACTTGATCAAATTCTTGAAACAAAACAGAGAGGTGGGAAAGGGTACAAGTGTGCTATGAGGAAACCTAACAAAAGAGGTAAAGTACAGGTCCAGTTCATAGTGAAGATCATCAGGGCAGCAGAACAATGGATTTCTTATTCCTAGGCTGTCGGTTTACATATTCTGCTACAGGACAGTGTGTGTAGAGTACTGCTACTGAAGAGTGAAAGCCATGACCAATATATAAGGTACAATGCAATAAAAGTCAAGTCATTGAACAGAGCAAACAACAAAGGCAGTCGTATTACAGACGGCTGAGACCAAACTCGAAAGTTTCAGACATTGATTATAAATTGTCTTAAGCACATTTTATTACAGTAAATTGATTCAAGAACAGTTATTCTGTCTTACTTCTCTAAAGGACATATTCACATAACAGGACTGCAAGGTGGCATAGTGGTTTTGGTCTCTGCTTTATAGCTTTAGGGTACTAAGCTCTGGTCACTAAGTATATGGTGTTGGTATGTTCTCCTTTTGTTTGCATAGGTATTCCTATACTACACTGTCTCCCCCAACCTCCAAAAAACATGCTATGAATAAATGGTGAAATGGATGAAAATTAAAAGGAAGACCAAACTATTTGAATAAAGCTGGTGTAAATGTATTCATAGGTTCATAGTTAAGTACTAGGCTGTTGGCCCTAGGGTCTATACACGCCTAGCCAAACGAGGTTCCCTGCCTTTCGTCACCCAAGAAAATTAGTTTTTCTGTGCCCCTGTAGAGCAGAGCCACAGCAGTGATCTCCAGGGTGAATTTTCTGTTTCCCATCCAATTGTCAAGATTTCTCATAAAGAGGGCTAATGAGGAGCTTTGCTTGACATGAATGGGCAGCCGATTCCAGAGCAGGGGAAGTCTCTGGGACAGGAATCTATTCCTCCAGCATGTTCTGTTTATTATGGAGACAAGGTTTAAGCCCCTGGAACATGTGGCTCGGAGAGATTGGGATTTCTTTAACTGTAGCATGTCCATCAGGTTTGGGCTAGACATGGCTTTGTACGTTAGGCAGAGGTCACCTCGGAGTAGGCGATATGCGATGGAGTAGAGCTGGAGTTTTTTGAGACGGTCGGTGTATGGCATCTGTTTGAAGCCAGTAATCCTCTTATTGAGGTATTTCTGTGGCCTTTCCAGCTGTTGCAAATGTCTTGCGAGGTACATGCCAAATGGAGCATTGTACTCTATGATGGGTCTAATAAGAGATGAGTAGAGAGGAACAATGACCTCTCTTTTTCTGGAGGAGAATCCCTTTGTGATGAGGTGTGCCATGTAAAAGGATTTCCTGACTACTGTGGTGACGTGATTATCAAAGGAGAGACTACTATCCACCTGTGTCTCAAGGTCTCATCACATTTTCGGTGTTTAGTAGGCTACCACCTATGTGGTAGTTCATGCGTACAGTATTTTTCCCAAAGGGGATGACAATGCACTTCTTGGCATTGAGCTTGAGGCCATGACTTTGACACCAAGCATCAGTCTCAGTGAGGCCTCTTTGTAGAATGTCCACATCCTTAGGTGAATCAATTATGGCTTGTAATTTGCAGTTGTCTGTCAGTTTCATTAGCCAGAGACCAGGTGTATTAGCCTGGACTTCAGAGAAGTAGATACTGAACAGGAGAGGACCCAGAACCGAACCCTGCAGTACTCTGCTTGTCACTGGTCTGAAGTCGTATTTAGAGTCGGCTACTTTCACTGTCTGGGTTCTGTCAGTGAGCCAGTTGGCCACGCATCTTGTGACATAGGGATTTATGCCTAGTCCAGTGAGTTTATCTGTAATACCAGAGTGGGGGATGGTGTCAAAAGCCTTGGCGAAGCCAAGATGGGCTGTGTGCACTACCTTATCCTCATCTATGGCTCTAGTGACTGCTTCAAAGAAGTCAGTTAGGTTTAGGAGGCATGATCTACCTTTTACAAACCAAAACTGAGTAGGGTCCAGAGTTTGGAGGTTACCTATGTTTTTGTTTATAAGCTCTAGGATGATGCATTCCATGGCCTTGCAGACCAGGCTCGTCAGGCTAATAGGGCGGTAGATCCCAGGGTCTTTGGTGGCACTCCGTTTGTGGAGTGGGATAACTGTCGCTATGCACCACAGCATAGGCACAAAGCCTGAAGTGAGGCTATGGTTGAACATGGTACTTAGGTGAGGTGCCAGTTCGTTCGGTCTTTCGTGCAGAATGCAGCCTGGGATGTTGTCCGGTCCCATGGATGCTGTGTTCTTGGCTTTGAAGAGTGCGGTCTTCACCTGTGTGGCCGTGATTTCAGGGGCTTTGCAATCATCCTATATGGGGATGGACCCTTTGGGGGGTGAGGGGGGTTAGCACCGAACCTGTCTGCCAGGATGTTGGCAGTATCAGTTGGTCCAGTAAATGTGGTACCATTGTGCTGTAGTTCAGAGCAGATCTGAGTGTTGCCATTGAGATTCTTCAGATAGCAGTCTGAATCTATTTGTGAATTGTCCCTCTGCGTTAATTCAACCCGAACAACAGAAAAAAAAAAAAAAAAACATATTCAACCAAAGCTACAGACATTACTGTTTGCTCACTAACTTCCACAGAAAGGGCAAAAGAGTGACAGAAAAAGGTTGATAGTAGACATTGCAACACTGTTCTGAGCTTTGGGTTGAATGCTAAGGTGGGCTTTTACAAAGAAAGTTAAATAGATGTTGGTGGAGGGCATAGATCTATAGAGATAATTATCACATCTTTTTGTACTTCAGTGCTTGACCAATGATATTGAAGGTCACCCGTCCATCCTCACTCCACTGCCAGTTGGCAATAAACAACACAACATACAAATTTCTTTATATCTGAAACACTATCATCTGTCAGCAGCTCAAATAAAATGCACAGATTCTAACCACAACCTTAGGTCTGCAATTAACAGTGCAGTAAACCTGTTTATATGTGTGTGTGTGTGTGTGTGTGTGTGTGTGTGTGTGTGTGTGTGTGTGTGTGTGTGTGTGTGCGCGCGTGGGTCTACTTCTAAATTTTGAAGTTTCAAAACTTCGAACTTCTTATGGTCGAAGTTTTGAAACTTTGAACTGCTTAAGTGGAGATCGCCATACAGTGCAGAATGGTATATTTACTGTTTTCCTCACTGTAGTGCACTCTCAGAGCTGGTATATTTAATTAGCAGGGGGGTAGGGGATGGCCCCCCTGCAAAAATGTGAAAAAAAAAGATTTATTTATTTTTTAATTTACACTTTGAAGTTTCAAAACCTCAATCTTATGGTCTTGACCATAAGAAATTCAAAGTTTTGAAACTTTGAATTTAGAAGTAGACTCGTGCATGTACATGTGCGCACACATATGTTGGAGCATATGTTCCAGTTTGTGGATGTTTTTGTGAGTGGGTGTGGCTTGTTTCTGGATGCTTGGGTATGCATGTGTTCTCTGAATTTCTGTGTGTGTGTGTTAGGGGGAACCTACGCTACCATGATGTGTGATGTTTATTTCACAGACATGGTAATGAGCCGCTAATGAGGTGCTTCTCTGTGTGGCACTACAGTGTCTCTCAAATGGAAATTCTTTCCATTGAGCAAACTGACTTACCTATGTTGACCAATTAGCATTAGGTAGAGAGAATCTCTTTAATGCCATCTGAAGGACTAGTTGATTACATGGGTATTAAATCCCATAAAAACAGTCACAGCTAACAAAGACTTACCCCCTTTATTAACATAATGGACAGTTTAAAGCTCAGTAGGCGGCCAGGAATTTACAGAATATTAGTTGGCAAACCCCTGCCATTTCTTTTTAGACACTTTCTTGAGCTTATCAACTTCCATAAAGGTGAAGGCTTCTCAAGTTGGTCCCCAAAAGGTAAACAAATGGTCTGAGTAAGCCATTTTTACACTGGTTTTAAAACACTTTCTGTCTAAAATATAGATGGATGTTTTTGCTTTACATATTTTTGTTTAGATTCTGAACACTTGGTGCTCTTTTTTACTCCTGCAAGAGTGGAGACAATGTAAGACGACGCTAAATCATTAACAAAGGGAATACATAGCAAAATATGGCACCTGGTGTAAGATATCACAGGTTAGTACTAGGCTAAATGCCCTTGCGAGACATTTTTTTGTTTAAGCCTAGCCAATTATCCCCTGTGAGATTCAAACCCTGTACCTTGAGTTTTTAAGGCAAACACCTTAACCATTAGGCCACCCTACCACCCATTTGAAAATGATATATCAAACTAATTTTCTTCTTTTTGCTTATGTTTCAAAACACTATTATTTTAAAACACCATTGTTTGAGCCCTGTTTGGGGACTCTCTTATATACATTATTTGACAAATAATAGGAAATAGGACAGATAATTGGAAAGACAGGTCCAAAAGAGCTGGCTGCCTTCCAAAACCTGATCAGAGACTGCAACACGTTGCACCGATTGATCTGATGAAGCAATCTGTGAAAGTACTGCAGAATGTTACACTTTGCCCTAAGTAAAATCCCTGCCCAAGGCTTAAGATATTTTAAGTATACTTTGTCAAATCACTTTTCTGTTTGAGATTGGTTACTCCAGGCAAGTTTTTGCATAGCACAGTTGAAGAAGGAGAAAAACTGTGGATGACCCACTCCAGTTTTGATTTCACTAACCAATAATAGCACCTAAGACTAGAGAAGGCATGGTCAGTTGGCACCATACCCTTAGACCCTCCAACCAGAGGAAACCTTTCCCAGGAAGACTCCATGTCCTTTTGTTTTAACAATGTATAAAGTCCATAAAAAAGCTAGTGTTATAAATAAAATCTGTGATAAGCCCAGGGGGTCCAATCAATTCCTTTCTTGGTTGGTATTGTAGTAGTTGCTCCCTACCAACTTGCCTTATTGAATCACAGCCATTCTATATATCAATCTGAAATACAGAATGTAACACTAGCTTTTTTTATGGACTTGGTTCAAAAATACTGGTACATTCCACTGATGGATGATCTTTTAAAAAACTTATTACCTGGCAGATGTCTTTTTTTTTCTTTTAGAAGGTGCAAGATTGGGTTAATGGTTTAATCACTATAAGAAAAGTGACTTAGCTAAACAACCGTAGGAACAGTTGACTTTAAGAGGTGCAGTAGTGAAAGGATGCCATCCCTGTGGTCATTGTAGTTTTTGTAAATATGTTCCTAAGGCTGAGTGCTTTTCATCTTCTAACACATTAAAGGTGTGTCAAATTAATATTTTTGGGAACTGTGATACAGATTGGGTCATATATCTGGCCGCATGCAGTTCTGCATTTTATGATGGACAAACTTCACACTCATTGAAACTCGGGATTTTGGAACATCTTAGTGACATTAGATGTGCCAGGGGATCCAATGCTTTATATAAGTATACTGTACAGCATAGAACTGCAAGGTTTCATTTTGTTCTTATTGATAAGATTGTGTTAAATAGGGATAATAAAGGAGGCTGGCACACTATGTTAAATAATAAAGAGAAAGGTTGGATTATTAGGCTGGGAGTTTTGTTTCATCCTGGACTTGATGAGAACTTGTAAGACAACAGTCATTTGTAAGGTGTGTGTATTTAAGTCTTATAACATTGTTTATTGGTACTGAAGCACTGATGAAGGCTAATTAACCAAAACCGGTATGCTGCTGTAGTGGAATCAAGCTATGTTTGCTTAGTAAGGAATTGTGCTATTTATTTATCCATTCACCATAGTGTGAGGAGTGCTGGCTCATGTGTTGGTATATATCAAGGTTTTTTTTCCCGTGCACCTGGCCTTACTTGCATGAATTGTTGGTGGTTTATTATACATACAAATGACCCCTTAAGGACATCAAGTGTTTCAGTTATATGGTTTCTGAATGCCTATGACATTTTTACCTTTTCCTTCTTACGTTTTTCTGGATTCATTCAGACCAATAAAGCCAAACCCCACTAACTGTAGACATGGTTTTAAAGTTGGCACCTTGCCATGTCTTGGGGAGACACTTGGCAGTAGAAAAGAAATAACTATGGAAAAGATTCGGGAAATGCTCTTCTGCCAAGAGTTTTTTTGTAGGCATTTAATGATTATGCACCTCTTGCCCAGAATACTGGAAGATTGCTCAATGAAAATACTTCATTGTTGTGTACTACTGTTAACCAAAATCAATGTACCTCTTGAAATAATAGCAATGCATTTGGTAGGGGCCTTTGATTAAAAACTGTAAAGGACATCAATACATTCTAGTGGATGTTGTTTATGCTCCACAGTTCCCTAAGCCCATACAACTCCATATGATTTCTGTAAAGACTATTACCAGAAAACTAGTACTAGGAGGTTCTTAAAGACTAGGGATTACCCTTTCTGACCAGTGTTTAGCCAGCTCTTTAAAACTGAGCAACTGCTGTGTTAAGACATGCAGTCAACAAAGAAGGGAAGAAATGGGGCACACTGTTATCCTGCTTAATGTTCACCACTGCCCATATTTAATGTTCATTATCAGGGGATTATGCCAGTCCTCTACAAGGAATAGCCTGTTTTAACTCTTTTAATGTGGCATCCTAGAGGTATTATAGATGATGCTAAAACATCATGAAAAAACTACATTCTTAAGGGTGTTCTCTGTGATGATGTGAGGTAGTGCCATCTATGACAGAAAGTAGGCAGTGCATGTGTAACATATGCCAGCATAGTTAGCTGGAGTTTTGTAAAAAAATGCTGTCATTTGTATATTAAACTGATTTGTACAGATGCTTGTGTTAAAAATGTATCAAAAGTGGTTTCATGCCAGGAAAGAGCACTACAGATGTGATGTTTGCTCTGAGAGTGTTGATGGAGAAGTACAGAGAAGGTCAGAAGGAGTTGCATTGTGTCTTTGTGGATTTAGAGAAAGCATATGACAGGGTGCCTAGAGAGGAGTTGTGGTATTGTATGAGGAAGCTGGGAGTGTCAGAGAAGTATGTAAGAGTGGTACAGGATATGTACGAGAGTAGTGTGACAGTAGTGAGGTCTGCGGTGGGAGTGACAGATGGGTTTAAGGTGGAGGTGGGATTACATCAAGGATCAGCTCTGAGCCCTTTCTTATTTGCAATGGTGATGGACAGGTTGATCAGACAGGAGTCCCTGTGGACTATGATGTTTGCAGATAACATTGTGATCTATAGTGAGAGTAGGGAACAGGTGGAGGAGACCCTAGAGAGGTAGAGATATGCTCTATAGAGAAGAGGAATGAAGGTCAGCAGGACTAAGACAGAATATATGTGTGTGAATGAGAGGGAGGATAGAGGAATGGTGAGGATGCAGGGAATAGAGGTGGCAAAGGTGAATGAGTTTAAGTACTTGGGATCAACAGTTCAGAGTAATGGTGAGTGTGGAAGAGAGGTGAAGAAGAGAGTACAGGCAGGATGGAATGGGTGGAGAAGAGTATCAGGAGTGATTTGTGACAGACGAGTACCAGTAAGCGTGAAAGGGAAGGTCTACAAGAGGGTAGTGAGACCAGCTATGTTATATGGGTTAGAGACAGTGGCATTGACAAAAAAGGCAGGAGTCAGAGCTTGACATTGCAGAGTTGAAGATGTTAAGATTTGCACTGGGTGTGACAAGAATGGACAGGATTAGGAATAAGTATATTAGAGGGTCAGCCCAGGTTGGAAGGTTTGGAGACAAAGCCAGAGAGGCAAGATTACATTAGTTTGGACATATGCTAAGGAGGGATGCAGAGTATATTGGGAAAAAGATGCTAAGGATGAAGCTGCCAGGTAACAGGAAAAGAGGAAGGCCTAAGATAAGGTTTATGGATGTGGTGAGAGAGGACATGCAAGTGGTTGGTGTGACAGAGCAAGATGCAGAGGACAGGAAGAAATGGAAACAGTTGATCTGCTGTGGCAACACGTAATGAGAGCAGCTGAAAGAAGAAGAAGAAGAAGTGGGTTCTGCTGGACAGAAACAAAATATACATTTATATTAGACTGTACTATTGCAACTGAGGAAATATATCAAGCCCAGCTTAAAAGTAAGACAAATAGTCTGAAATTAAATGACTTAGTTTAGGACATAAAGATTTCATCTTACAGGCCTGAATGCAGCCAGAGATGCAATGTGGCAGTAAATCTAAGTTATATTCTGGGTAGAGGTGGTATATTGGGTAAATCTGTACCAGCTTTTCCCAGGGTCATGGGTGTGGGTACGTCAAAATCAAATCTCAAAGACTGTGTGTATCAGCTACTTGGAACAGGGCACAGAGCACTGACTTCCACAGAAAGAAAGGTGGAGTATTATTTGGGACCAGGACTGGAGTGTGCTCCCTGTGTGCTCTTAAGGGAGTGCTCCCTGTGTGCTCTTAAGGGAAATTGTACTTGATGCAGACAGCTGCATCTGAAAATACTGTGTGTATCCATTTTTGTTCTAAGTGAATGTTCCCCACTGATGTCGCATTCTCAGTCAGGTTTCTAATGTAACAAAAATAGTCTCTGTGCTACCTTTTGCAAGACAGCACATGAAACAAGCTCTGGAGGCACTAAAATGCAATTATAATGCAAAATGAAAGAATAAGGGAATTCCATCCGGGTCTATATTGAAAGAACGAAAGTTACAAAGTGTGACCGCTCAGATGAGCGAAAATGCAGCAACTCGAAAACATTGCTGTGCCCCCCACACCACCTGCTAAATATATATTCCAACTCCGAGATTGCACTACAGTGAAAAAAGGGCAAATATTCCGATCTTCACTGTACTGCGTTAAAAAAAAAAAACTTCGAGTTGCAGCATTTTCGATCATCTGAACATTCGCACTTTGTAACTTTCATTCTTTCAATAAGTAACCATTCCATCCTATAGGCAAAGTCCTAATCCTTGAATCTACCAGAGAAAACAAATTTCTAGCAAAAATGACAGTGGCCCTACAAAGTAAGAGAGTGAGTAGGGGAACAAAAATTACAAGGTAAGACAGCCTAATGACCAAAAGCCTGAATAAATGTATATCATGTAAATGTCTTAAAGCTTTAAACTGGAACCTGCCAGTAACAAGTTCACTATGGTTAGCCCTCATACACATGACTCTGAGGTCTGGTTATCCAACACCATATCAGTTCACCAGAAAAAAACTAGGAAAGAAATGCTTTTTTCCAAACCTGATAGTCAAGTTCAGTACCAGGTTCTTCTCCTTGGTCTCCATGGTGATCCAGATGTTATTCCATTACAAGATGGGCAAATTGTGTGGCCTCATATGCACTCTTCTGCTGCATATATGGATGGGGTTATCATTTTACTGAGGATTCAGAAAGCCACCTGACCAAGATCTGGGCAGTTTAACACTCACTCATGGTTAATGGGTAATCCCCATTAACTACAAGAGGAGCATGGAAAAGGCCAATTTCTTGGGGTTTGTTATACATCAAAGGGGTAATGAAACAGCAACAACCATTAACCAAGAAATAAGTTAGAGTCTTTTCTTTCTCAAAAATGAAACAAAAATATTGAGCATAACCTAAACTGTTGGGTCACTGAAACAAAAACATATACTGGAACCACAAGCACAAGACAGAAACAACAACAACCTGAAAATGATTGTGCTTAGTGCTTTTGTCTTTAATAAACTGATTTCAGAGCCAAGTAAATGACAAAATATTTAAAGAAACTGTGCAAAGTTGTTTGTCAGAGGTGGTTAGGATTTTTTGGATGGATTTAAAAAGTTTGGAATGAAATGAACATTAAATTTTTATTACTATAACGGAAATATAATAAGGGAATATATCTTTCCTTAATTATAGAGTGACATAAACATTGTTAAACAATAACTTCTTTTATTTTGGATAGGAATTATATCATGAAAAACAAAAATGTTGCTATATAGGGCAAATATTGCCCCATCCCACACAAATCTGTGTTCCAATGGGAAATGGAATATGTGCATAATAGTATTTTTATAGATACAAAAATAATTTATAAATGTTTTATTGAGGAGATTTTTGTCATATAGAAAGGAGGCAATGAATTGCAGTATATTATGGATTACTTAAATTTGACCAAGAGTTTTCTTGAATTTGTTTTAATTGGGCAAACAAAAAAACTTTTTTGGATATTAATTTAGAAGTAGATTTGGAAAAGAATATATTGGAGACTATAGGATGCTAAATTCATTAATGCTTATCTACACAAATATAGCATCTGGCTATCAAGCAGGCACTGGCTAACTTGAGGGTTTTTTTTTTTTAGAAAAAAATCTATTTTGCACTTGTGTCTATTACGTGTTTGTGCCCTTTATATTTTTGATCCAACAGAAAGATAAAAATACAAGGGTGACCTTCTGCTTTTTAAGATTGTAGCCTTTTGGATTATTTTTTAAAAATCAGACAAGATAATGACATAGTAGTGCCAAAGGTTTGTCCTGGGTGTATGTTCTGGCCTTTGCAGTCACCCATCCCCCCCAATAATCTTGCAAAAAAAGAAAGCATTCAACCTCATCTTGTCAGAAGTGAGGTAGAAATTAGAGTCTCGTTTTTGGGCCTCGTGAATTTCTAAAATAACAGAGATATTACCAGCAAACCAATCACTGTCACTTTTGCTATGAAAAGCCATAAAGCATTGAAATTCAAGGAAAACTATATGCTGTTGAAATTTTACTGGAACTTATCTGATCTTTTGTGGAAACCATTAGAATCTTCTACATTTTTGTAAGATTTATTGGCCAGCAACTGTGATTTTTGTGAAATGATATGCTGTTCAAGAGGAAGAGGTGAAACTGGAGATATTTGCTGAATTAATGTTGCAAAATAAAGTGTAAACATGTTTCTATTTTATTGGCTATACAACTCCAGAATTGAATACCTCTAAGTTCAAATAAAGGATCTTTATCTTTAGCATAGATGAGATACGTGAATATTTTGCTTATTTATGTAACAACTAGGTAAACTGAATCATCTAAAGAAAAGTTTAACAGCAGTCTGGGCCAAAGCCAGGTAAACTTATTACTTTAAAAAAAGTTTGTAGTTGAAGAATAACATAATTCTTGTATATCCTAACACTATTACAGACTTAAGACTTACACACATATTCAAAGATAATTTGATAGAAAAGTATAGTACATGAAGTTTCTTGTATCTAACAATGTTTACATATATATATATATATATATATATATATATATACATATATATATTGCGTCTTTCGGCTTTTCCCGGTTAGGGGTCGCCACAACAGAACTCCGGTCCGCTAATGATTGGCAGTAGATTTTTACGTGCCGAGTTGCCGGCCCTGACGCACAACCTTCAACGAAGGTATGCCCAGTCACGCATGTCTCCACACAGAAGACGCTCTAGCTGAGAATCGAACAGGGCAACGTCTTCACTGTGAGGCGACTACTCTACCGCAGCACCACCACCGTATTAAAAACATATATATATATATATATATATATATATATGACTTAGTTTAGCAAGTTAGCCATCATATTATTCAATGAAACGTCAACAGAAATATCACTTCCATATTGTTTTGAAACCTGAATTGTGAAATATTTCTGTGATTCTTTTTAAAGCTTCTTCTCTGTCCCATTATTTTATTAAGGTTACAATGAAAAAGGATATGTATGCTATTTCAGAAGTGATAGAGAGGGAATAATAAGTGGAAACCTGTAAAAGTCATACCTGGTGAGACGATTATGATTGCAGGCAGTATGTTAAGATGCTTGACAATGTAATGTTTCTGCATTTAACAGTGTTATAGTCAAGATATTGTGATTTAGCTCTTTTCAAGTGAAGGTAGTCTCAAAAGATTTTTTGATTCAGGGAAGTATAGGGGATTTGGGAAGGAAAACTGGTATATCTAGCTGTTTATTGCAAACTGAAAATATTATCATTAAGATACAACATTACATCACTCTATTATACAAATGCAATATTCAGTGGAAATGTATGCAATATACAAGACATTTGGATCTGTCAGATCATATAAAAATAATGGCAGTTGTGACAAGCCATTCCTGTACTTAGCCGCATACCATTCTTACATCTTCTGTAATTTGCAAACATCCTACTGATTGGGCTTTCTGCATCTCATACATATGTGTATAAGAATTTATGCCAAGAAAAAGAAGTCCGTGAAATGGAAACCACCTACTATGTAAAAAAGAAATGAAAGCCAGTACAAGCTAAAAGTCCATAAATCAACCTTCAAATATATGAAAAATAAAAGGGTGAAAAAAAGACTCATCATAAAAGTAATAAAAAAAAAAAAGACAGCTGGTACCTTTCACATTAGTCTATACCCACCTGCATCTGCTATGTGTCTGGTTCATCCCTATATTCATATTCACTCTACAGTTACAGAATTAGGGTGAATTTGGTAGGTGTCCAAACTGTGTTACACCTCATTTTGACAGCACAACACAGACATTTCTCCACCTTGATACAAATGTGCTTTGTTTTTTTACATATAGATTACATATATCTGTATATATATATATATATATATATATATATATATATATATATATATATATATATATATTTTTTTTCTAGCCAGGTGTTTTACTCCACTTGTATCTAAGATTCTAAGATATATATATATATATATATATATATATATATATATATATATATATATATCTTAGAATCATATACACACACACACACACACACACACACACACACACACACACACACACACACACACACACACACGAACACACACAGGGATATGGAAATACTTTTTGGTACACATGTATTTCTGTGTTTATATACTGTCTGTCTGCTGTCATTACTCATTTAACCAGATAGCCACAGTATTTCCTTTATACTGTTATTTAATTTTTCTCCAGAATCATTGTAATGTTTATTGGTATACTTCAGTCTACATTAAGAAATTGCCAAATTGCATTTTCCCTTCTACATGTTCTGTCAGTGTATTTGTTTCAGCAATGCAGTGTTACAGAACAGCAAATTAAAAAAAAAAACATAGCAGCTAAGGTACAGTTATACATTTTATTAAATGTCAATTTCATCGTAATCTGTGGTGCATAATAACCTACTGTTTTGTGTAATAGGAGGTAGTTTTGTTTCATAACATTGCTTATGCAGTACCTAAAAAAATGGGAGTGTCTGCATGATAAATCTCTCTGTGTTGTTGAGTGCTGCTCACCTACTCTGTTCAACACAGTATGGTCCCCTACCCTTCTGCCCACAACATACCACAGTATGGTCCCCTACCCCGCTGACCACTACATACCACAGTAAGGTATAATGAACTTATGCCTTGTTGCCTACTGTTCCCATACCCTGCTGCCCACTACATACCACTGTATGGCAAATTGTTGCAAACACTGCTGTTGGCATAATAATGTACTGCTTGTGAAAATTCCATGGGGTCATGCCCAGCTTTCACTGAGTTACAAAACAATGGGTGCCATATCTCTCGGACCAGTGTAGTAATAAAATATACAGCAAACAGCTTTAGCCACAGCTGCTACCCAAACCTATTACTTCAGAGGACATAATTGTTTTATTACATTATTATCAAAAAACAATGTGGTGTGTGTGTGTGTGTGTGTGTGTGTGTGTGTGTGTGTGTGTGTGTGTGTGTGTGTGTGTGTGTGTGTGTGTGTGTGTGTATGTGGTGGTGTGAGGGACAGGGGATGGGGAGAACTTTCATATCCTGATTCAGCATCTATGCTGCATTCACATGTCATTTCATGTTAGCTACCTGTTAATCAGATGTAAATAAGGCATGTTAATTCCTCTTTCATTCATCATCAGGTATGTCGCCTTAAGAATCTGCGTAACTGAATACTTCAGCAGATTTCTAAAAACAATGCCTGCTATGTACAACCAATGCAGTCATGAAGCTTGTGAAATTGATACTATCAGGAGTATTACCCTAGAAACAAACACTTTTAGTTTTGAATTTGGATGGGGTTTTACTTTGATTTCCATGTGTGAGGATGGGAACAACACATTCCTGGATGACAAGGGTATCTTTATTTGTGCATTTTGGGGTGGTAATAGGGACTGTGTCTTCAACATGAGCATATATGTTTTACAAAATAGGGGATGTAGCAGGAAGTCTATTCTCAGTATAAGCATATCAATTTCTAAGATAGGCGGCAACAGAGTCTATTCTTGACATGAACAGGTAACTTTTATAAGACAGGAGAGGGGACAGGAAGACTTTATTCAACATTAGCAAGTAACTTTTATAAGACAGCTGACATGGAAAGTTGTCCATCCTACCTATAGCTATGTAACTTTTATAAAACAGGGCAAGTAACAGGGAGTCTGTCCTTGACAAGACCATATAAAATTTTAAGACAGGGGTGGTGGTAGGGAGTCCGTCATTGACATGAGCAATTAATTTCATAAGATAGTGAAGGAATAAGGGATTCTCTACCACACATGATCATAAAACTTTTATGGGATAGTGCAGGTGACAGGAACTCCATCCCACATGTGATCATAAAATATTTGAAAGTTTAATGGAAGAAGCAGGGACTCTATCCTTTATAATACAGAGGCAGTGGCAGGAAATCCAAACTAGATATGAGCATATTATTTGTATAAGGCAGATGAGTTGGTAGGAACTGTATCTTTGACATGAGTGTGTAATTTTTACAAGACAGCAGAGCTGTGTCAGAGTCTATCCTTGTCATGAGTATTGTCAATATGAGCATGTATCTTTATAAGATGTGAAGGTGGCAGGAAGTCTATCCATGAAATGAGCATATAATTTTTATAAGACAGAGGATGTGACAGTGATTGCATACTTGACATGGCGATATACATTTTATAAGACAGGGAGGTGGGGGTGACTTTACCTCTGACATGGCAATATAACTTTTATATGATGGGGAGATGGTGGTGAATGCATCTTCAAAACAGAGATACAACTTTTATAAGACATGTTAGGTGAAAGTGATTACATCTTTGACTGTGCAATATAACTTTTATATGACAAGGGAGGAAGCAATGACTTTATCTTTAAAATGGAGATATAACATTTACAAGCTGGGGGAGTTGAAATGGATACTGCCTTGGGAATAAGCCCTCTGGTTTTGAATTTTATAGGAAGTGGGGACTACCATATAAACAAACACTTCAGTTTAATAATTTATTTTGTGATCAGAACTTGTGAACTCTAATTTACCTACCACTCTAATCAAATATGTAAAAAGATACTAAAACAGTTTAAATATTCTTATAGGCTTAGCAACATGGTAACAAGTGAGACACAGAAAGCAACAGGCATAAATGTTTTATCAGTCATTTTTGTATGTTTATTATATAATACTGCATTATTGCGGTTAACTGAAAATGTAGTATTCAGGATTTACTTAGAAGTGCATGAGAAAATTACTGTGACATAATATCCAAAGCCAGTTTGCTGTCCATAATAAGATGAGCGCACCTAGTGCTAAACATAGTCACTCCACCTGCTAAAGTCAGAGTATTGGTCACCACAAAGGACAAGATCCAACATCCTTGTTTTGATGGCTTTGATGACACCAGCATTTATTCTCCCTCCCAGTGAGATGGCTTTTATAAAACACCACCTGCCTCCTGGACTGGCCTTCAGAAGAGTTAGGGCTACAAAGCATTTTGGGAAGGACTTCCTGAATATCTAATAAAGCACTGCAAATATGTGTGATTCCAAGACAATGGTTAATGCAATGTTCGGTCAGACAGAATTCTATTTCCAGTCAAATGTTTTTATTTAAAATACACAGTACAAAAGTTACTTATGTTAGATTATATAGCTCACTGTCACCATTTTACGTTATACCTTGTAGCTGAATGCGTCATGATGTATGAAAGTTGGAGATGATCGTCTTTTGTACTTAAGCACCTGTTCGTAATGTTTGTTACTGCATACGTTCGTCTATTTTTTTTCTGTATACCTGTGGTGTATTTCTTTGTAACTACAACACTACTGTGTTTTATTTCTTCATGGTATTGCTGTGTACCATTTCTACCACTGACTCTGGTCATGGGTGAAGAGAGTCCCTGGACCAGACCCCTATGACACTAAAAAAGTTAAATATATAAATAAATGAAATAAGGGATCAAATCCCAGCTAAGAGTGTACGCATTCATTTTACTTGCTATGTGACATAAACTCATCTATGAGCATTTCCATGTTGCTACTCTGCAGTCCTAGTGCAACTGCAGAAACAGTTTAGGGTGGATAGGGGGTGTACAGGTACTGGTTGTGTAAAACTACAAGACAGGGCATTGCTTTATGTTCTAATCAGTGGTTTTAGCCACACGTACTTGCCACTCCTACAGCTCTACCACAAACCTTATTTACGCGTCACATACATGTTCAAAATAATCAGCGCTGTGGCAGATTTCACATGTTGCTGTATGCAATATTTTATCTTGGAGAATGGACAAATGTTAATGTACAACTAAAGCCAGGTAAACAAAAAAAAAAAGTTTGCCACTTCACAGCAGCATATTAAGCAGTTGTAAAGCTTGGACAGAAAAGAAGCAAACAAGTGCCATTCTTTTATGCTTGCTAAACACAGCTTTATTACATTGGAAGCGCAAAATAAAAAGTCGTAATGAATAAAAAAAGCGTGAAACTTTAATGTTTGGCATTATTGACTGATTATAATACTCCTTGATTTACTAGCAAATTAAACATTCTATGAAGCGCAATGCAAATCTGTGCAGGAAACTCAGGGGCAATGTGCAAAATCAGGGACATTTAACAGGCACTGGTGGGGAGGTTGGAGTTCCTTACACTGTATATTTTTTTTTTATTCATTTGATCACAATAGGACATCTGAGATGCATTCAGTCAACAAACTGACTGTAAATGCTGGGCTTGTGTGTGTGTGTGTGCATTTGTGTCATTGTGCTTCGAGGCTTATTTGTGTGAGTCTGCTTATATGTGCTTCTGAATGTGTGCGTGTGTATGCCTGGACACTAAATACTTATATTTTGGATGTAAAATACTTCATCCAGCAACAGTTACATATGCTAGAACAAGTATGAAACATTAGGCAGAGGAACTATTTTGCATCCAAAAATATAAAAATAAAGTATATATTAATAATAAATAAATGCAGAACTATTTAACACACGACCTATTCTCTGTGTTCAATAATGCCTTCCAGGATGGGCATTATCACGGAAATAAAACCCTTCTAGGGGTGATAATGGCTTCTGCCTGTGGTGTCAGGTCTCATTACACCCCTCAGTGGACATTAATTCTCTGATAATGCACACCCTGTTGGACATTATTTCTTGCTTATTTTCTAATGAATATTATGCAGATATTATTTGTTTAAAATCTTTACTAGCATTATACATGGTTTTATAAGATAAACAGAGCATATCAGGAGTATGCAATTTTATCTGCATCTAACTAGTCAGATTGCATTTCCTGGAAATTGTTGGTTTGCTTATCTGACTCGTCACATTGTTAGGTGATAGCTGTTATCTAAAAGAAAATGTGAGAGTGTTCTGGAATGATTGCATTACCCTTTCCCTTAGTGTACAGTGGCATGACCATGGCATCAGTGTATCAGTGTTAAAAAGCTGTGGAAGTGTACTTTTGTTTGTTGTTTATTGCTCTGGGTTACCCTTTTGATTTTGAACTCACACTTCCTTGGTGGCTTGAATATTTATTGGCTGTAGCTTGTACCTGCTGTGTTTTGACATGGAGGTAACTTATGACATAGAAGGCATGATTTGGTCCTTAAGTATCTGATTTGTTATGGAAGTTAAACTAGTGTAGTAGTACCTTTCTAAGTGAATTAATGTGTGACATTTTGTATTTTTGATTGCTTGCTTGTGCAACACTTTATTTGCAATTATTAATGTTTGTGTAGTTTGCCATGATATGCTACTATGAATCCTGCACTCTGGCTCATTAGACAGCATGGAGTAAGGGTTGAAGATTAAGAATGACTTTGACTTGGTTAGTTATATTAATTTAGAAAAATACTTTTCCAGATTAAAAAAAAAATGATTACGATCAACATGATGGTTTTGAGGTTTTAAATACATAAAGCCTAATTAAAAAAATGAGATAGTAAAAGAGTGACCAACAGCTGAATGACAAATGTTGTTGTCAATCCCCTTTTCTACTTAGGGTCATGGTACCACATCAACATTGGTCAATGTGATCAAATCGCTAATGTTTTCATCACCAATAAGTCCCAATAAATAATTCATAGGTTGGTACTAGGCTATCAGCCCTAGGGCCTATATAAGCCTAGCCATAACAATTCCCTGCCACAATTATAGAGAAACAGTATTTGCCAGTGACCAGACGTCATTTGTTGAAAATGTTAGTGTGATTTTTAACTTTCACTGATTAGAAAGGACAATTTTGCAAATTATAGTTTCAGCACACCACTGTTTAGACATGTTGTGTGATAAGATATAATAAGCCTGTTAATGAGTCTGTCTCTCCTGTAATACCATGATCTGTTTATCTGTACCAACAGGCATTCTGTAAGCAGTGATTTTTAAAAGAAGCATATATACAAGATCATAATACTGAGTCACTTGCAAGTAGTTCAGCCTTCTCCCTTTTAGATCAGTTTCTCCAGTACTTGCAAGCAATCTGGCTCCTGCAGCTTCCTTTCAGTACTCTGTTTGGCATGACAGCCCAGCCTCATGCCAACTTGATTCTGTTTCAGTGGTGATGGAGGAGAAAGCCATATAGACTGGGTCAGGTTGTAAAACATAGATGGTGGCTGTGCTGAAATGATAGGGTAAGAGGAATTATTTTAGATATCTCACCTCTTCTTCTGAGCAAGTCTGCATCTAACCTTTCTCATGCCTATGCATCTCATGCATTCTAGAACAGACCATGCTTATATCAGTTGTTAACTGAATGACAGAGAAAAGGACAGGAGATTGGTGAGTGTAATTCAGGTGACAAAACATATTAAATTTTCCACCCAACTATTAAATATTTTTGTAGAAGAGGGAGCATAATTGGAAGAATCTATCCAGATATATGCACCAGCTGTAACAACCACAGAGATACCTTACTATAAGGATATAATGCCTAAACAACCTGTCCTGCATGGACGCACTCAAAGCCCTGTCACTATATCCTACCCATTACTTATGGATTTACTGCATATCAGCAAGTCAAATGGCATCAGAAATACTCAGTCTAGGGATCTAAACCTCTTCTGCAACATCAACAGAATGGTTTGGAGAGAGAGGTATATTTCTCTGAGGTATCATTTCTGTGGAACAGACTCTCGATCCACATAAAACAAAGTTCATCCCTGTCCATTTTAAAATGCTAAATCTATGGATGGGAAACAGAAAATTTACCACAAGACGGCCTTCTGTACTACTAATGGACAGTGACAACTCCTAAATGCTTTATCCCATGCATGGGTCCCCTCGAATTATCAGTGGTATGATCCCAGTTATTCTCATTAGTGGTAATATATAACTTTTGACCATGGGATGGGAAAAGCCAGTCACTAACTACACGGGATAGGTAGTTTTGAGCATAAAAAGGGAAACTGGCTAGGCTTAAAATGGCCCACAAGGGTAACTATCTAGCCTCGTACTTAGCTATGACCCTATAAAGAAAGGATTGCTAAAGCTCAAACATTAACAGTTTTCTAAGGGTCAAGACCATAACCCTCAAGTTTTTATTAAGCTGTATTAGTATACTTTTTTTTAATGCATGTCTATAAAATACAGAATTTGCTATAGACTGTTGCTTTCTAGTTCCCACCTGTTTGGAGTTTAAAAACTGTTAACATGAGTTTTTGAAAATGTGAAACTTGAAAAGGATGGCTGTAGTACTAGCTATGTCATGTTCTTTTCTGTTGTACATATGCATATTTAGACTAGGCTTGGGTTCAGAGTATGCGTGAATATAGGTGTATGTGGGTAAGACTCTGTCAGTCTATCACAGTGTGTATATGTCTTTAGGTCTCTCATGCATTAAACAGCGTGGAGAATAAAACCTCTGTAAAATATGAAAAAAAGGCTAATCTGTCTGATAAAAGGCAGCAGTTATACATAAGCATCATTAAAACATCTAAGTGTAGTCATACCTTCCAACATGGGTGGTATAGGAACATAGCAGACCTTTAAGGTATAGGGCAAGATCCTACCTGTGGTGTCAGGACTCAAAACACCCCTGGGGCAGTCTATTTCCATATAATGTCCACTTTAGAGAGTGTTATTGCTTACTAATTAAATGCACACTTACAAAACTGCAATAATGCATTATTTGTTGGCATTCTTGCTGGGATACATTACCACTCCCAGTATGTTGTTGCCACAGAACATACATTTTTTCTGTAATAAACTCTATTTAGTGCTGTTTAATCTATTAACAAAGGGAATTCCTGTCATGGATTGCATGATGTTCTTTAATTGTTTGTGTCTTTCGGCTTTCCCCAGTTAGGGGTCACCACAGCGGAACTCCGGTCCGCTAATGATTGGCAGTAGATTTTTACGTGCTGGCTTGCTGGGCCTAACGCACAAACTTCAACGAAGGAACGCCCATTCATGCATGTCACCACACAGAAGACGCTCTAACTGAGAATCGAACAGGCAACGTCTAACTGTGAGGCGACAACGCTACCACAGCACCACCACCGCAATTAATTTTTGTGAGTATTAAGTACTTCAGATTTACTCATATTCCTTTACAGTTTACCCCTCCAAGTATTGTTACCTGTACATGACTTTCACAACATTCTAGGAATCGTGCTTCACTTAGCATCTAACAATGTTTCGGATAATAAAATTCAGTCCAGTAATATAATCAAACTTAATAGCCCAGAAGTAGCTAGGGGTCAGCAGGTATTTTAAGTTATCAGGACTGCTTGGGTCGATAGCCTAGTACCAACCTATGAACCTAAGTAGTAGTGAAAATTTAGTGAAAGGTTTCATGTTTTGGGTTTCAGTCCTCCTCAAAGTATTGTCTGTAGTGAGGTTAGGAAGGAGGATTGTGAATAAAGGCAGTACTGTACCGCAAAAATCAAAAACACTGGCAATAAACAGTTTTGTAGTAAAAAAAAAAAAAGAGAGATTCTTTTCAGTGCAACTGGTTTCTTTTACATGTAACAGAGCACACTTGAAGAATTTCCAGTGGGTGGTCGCAGGGTGCGTTCCAACCTGCCTTTCAGCTAATTAACTTAAAAAGAAGTACTGTGGGTACAATGAGAGGGAAGAAATGAAATGTAAGAATCCCAAACAATCAGAAACAGAAAACGGCAAATCTCATGTGAAAAAAATCTCAACATCTTGTTTCCCATCCTTGCAGAACTTGAAGGGGTCCACCTCATAGCAGATGTTAGAAGTCCAGTACAATGTTTTTGGATCTGTGCCCTCAGCTTTACCTTTCTTTTCAACTGTTTATATTGATTTGATTTTTCCAGCTGTGCTTTTCTGGAAGTTTCACATTGAGGCTAAACCTGCTCATTTTGGCTCTCCTAACTAAATCAAGTTATTCTTGCAGTAATTAACAGCAATGCAGAGCAGAAGCTAAAAATCATCTTTAACTGTACTGATCAGATGTTTTTTAGTACAGGAGTAAACAATATACTATACCTATGCTAACACAAGTGGTTCATCTACAAATATGTGTGTGTGTGTGTGATAAGTACATTATGTGTGTGTTTATTCGTCTATACAACATTGTATGTGTTGTATTTGGGAATGTCTTTTTTTTGGGGGGGGGGTTGACTGTATTATCAACTGCAGCATTTGTGAGAATGTAGGTCATTTGTGCATGTTCATGTTTTAGTAGGCTGACATATCCTGTTTATTTTTTTTTTATCTCAGATCCAAATATTTTATTATACTGAAAGTTTCACTTGGCCTTTAAATGCTATCTTAAGTGTAGTAATACTGTGTGAATTAAGTATTCGTTACTTTTGTCTCTCTCACATAACTATGAAATTTGTTAATTTCTTATGCAGTATGAAATGGAAACTGCAAACTTGCCCTCTGATCAGCAGGGAAGCATTATTCTATTTGAAATAGGTCTGCATTACACACATGAACAAGATGTCCTACTTAAGCACGGGTCATATCGAAGGGCTAGATGAAGAAAATGTTGAGGCTGCTGTGATACCACATTCAGCGTTTACACCAGCAGCATGAAGAAGTGGAGCTGGTAATGGTGCCTAGCAGGTAATGATAGATGGTTGTATTTATCAATAATAAGCAGTAACTTGGCTATTATTGCTACAACTCAGAGATGTTGAGTCAGGGCAGACTCTATCATCTTTCGTATTTACTGTAACTGTGAATGACCACATGCAAGGCTGGAGGTAGAAATATGTGCATTTTCCTGCCGTGACACACTGGGTATACTGTAGACTGATGTCACACGTGGCATACAAGTGAAAAACTCACTAATAGTCTGTAGCTGAGCATGCTAATGATGGAGTATCCTTGGCATCTGCATATCAGAAAAAAGTCATGTGGTCATTACCCGTGCAGTTACTGATACTGATGAATTTATCTACTTTATAAAGCGTTACCTGCATAGAGCTCAGAAAACAACATGCACATCTTTTTTAATGAATACAGGAAAGTACCAACAGGATAGACCAGTTATAAATCATGGCTGTAGAGAGCTGAAGCTACCTCTGTAGTCAGAACCATCCAACCTCACGCCCACTTCTCATTTACTCTTGCTGTTTAGAATTCCTGCACGGTTTCATATGCTGTTTTCAGCTACTGGTAAATCGGTTAGATCATGCAAAGTTCCCATTCATGCAGGGGCTGCACATGGTACTGGTTGCAGTGCCCCCACCCCCCAATAAAAAAGTTAACTGCAGAAACTGCATTTTTAAATACTTTTTTTTTTATAAAATTAAAGTTTACCTTTACCATTCCAGGTAGAGTACTGATACCTTCCAACGCATCCTTGAATTCAGCTTATTCTGCCTGAGAGACTGTTTTCAAAACAACCTAGTAGTACGTATACTCCATACTGAGAATAAGGTGATCACACCTTATTACAGGTTTTCCTGTCTTCTGCTGAAGTCAGAAACATTGTAAAACTGTATCTTACTGGGCTGCTGCATGAAGCAGTAAGGAGCTATTTCTATTGGCTTAGGCTGCCTCAGGTGACAGAATCAGACTGAGGCAACTTGAGAATAAAAGTGAAAGAAGTAATGGGGTATTCAGAAATACCAGCACTGGAGGAAGTTTTTTTCCTCCTTTCGTTTTTCTTCTCACCACTTCACTAACTAGTTTGCGTGTGTGTTTTTTTTTTACAATAAAGCTCAAAAAACTCTTGAAGTATTGTTTCTAATTACTGACAGTCATTTGAGTTTCAGACTTAATAGCTTTAGAAAATGCATGCTAATGCAAAACCTGTTATTCTAACATTCTGAATATATAAGGGCAGAATATGTCCTTGATTTTGGTTCTTTGTCACTCATTATTCACTTCATTCTGTGGTGGAGGAGGGTTACAGTAGATTGCAAACTATATTTTCTGTGTGACATTTAATTAATGTATCTATTTACTAATTTGATCAGTCAATCTTCTGCATGTAAAATAGTAATAGTGCAAGTGGGTGTCATTTATATTGGTCACATCTGCGAGTGTAAGTCTGTGTGTGTGTTTATGTATTTTATATATATATATATATATATATATATATATATATATATATATATATATATGGGATCACTACAGAATACTGAAATTCCACAATCCCGAGACTAAATCCTGAGGCCCAGAATCTAGAAATTACGGAATCTCGAAAGTAGTGAATGGGGATTGCAGTACAGTGCGGAATGGGAACTTTGCCATTCACTGCACTGTAGTGCAATCTCGGAATTGGTATATTTAAGTTGCAGGGGGTATGGAGGGTACAGGGTGGCTTACCAACCTGCATACAGGTTAGACTAGTTTGTTGGATGTTTTACTTTTTTTTTTTTAATGTTCGAGATTCCAGTTCTTGGGATTTAGAGTCTCGGGATTGTGGAATTTTGGTATTCCGTAGTGATCCCATATATATATATATATATATATATATATATATATATATATATATATATATATATATATAGGTCTACTTTCATTCTTTACTGAATCTGAAAAAGCTGACTCCAGTAAAGTGAAAGTGCAGTTTAATGAAAATGTACTATCACAAAGTACGCATCACTGAACAACAGTTGGCAGTTCCAGGATATTGTGGAAGAACAGGTGCAGTGTGTTTTACTTATGATTTACAGTTGTAATGGGAGTGGAACCTGTTCACCTGTTGGGTCTTGTTGACATAGATTGTGGTGAAGTGAGTATAAGGAAATGTACCCTTTTCCCCACTGTAGTGCACTCTCGGAGTTAGTATATATAATTAGCAGGGGGTGTGGTGGCACAGCAGTCCCACATAGGGTGTGCAGGTGAGCTTGCTCCCCTGCAAAAATGTGTTTTTAGTGTACATGTCAGTGTTTTGGAACTTCGGTGATGTGTACTTTGCGGTAGTACATTTTTGTTAAACTGCGCTTTCCCTATAATGGAGTTGGCTTTTTCAAATTTGGTAAAGCGTGCTTTTGGTGAATGAATTTACATATATATATATATATATATATATATATATATATATATATATATATATATACACATATATATATTATTATTGTAGGAAGCATTTTTTATTTCTCATTTTCATAGTGACTAATTCATTTTGATATACATTATTAACAATATTTATAAATGCATTCAACAAGGGAGTAGTATCTTTATTCTAATTTGTTGTAATAACATTTCTAGCAATAGTCAAAATACTCCAGGGAAGAGGATAATGCATTCTAGGTACATTTCCCGGAACTGGAGCATTACACAAAACTAGTTATTTAGTTCATTTAAATTGTCTGTACAGAAAGCTTGTGAAAATTATTCAAGTTATCTCATAAAGGTTATATTACACTGCAACCAAAAATCATATACTGCCAGTCAGCTTTCAATTAAGATTTGCATCTCCAACATCCAATCTCCTTTTTATACATGAGTTCTATGAGAACAATGATGTTTGACCTTCACTGCTCTCTTGTATTTAATTCTGGGAATAACACTTATGAGCCTTGGAAATACAAAAAATGAGGAAAACGTAAACATTTAAATATGTAACAAAATGGTAGCATTATCAAAAATCTGCAATTCAGATGTCAAAGAACACTGCATGACTAAGCATCACAAAATTATTTAACAAACAAATCTGTGACTCAGTTGTGTGAAATCAGAAGTGTAGATCAGTGTGTGTGTGATACACCTTTAAGAAGCCTTTCAGTGAGCAAGCACGTGCATATAAGTACTGAGCACGTGTAAGCAAGAGTGCCAATTTGAGTGAGCAGCCAGACTGAGAGCATATGCAGTCGTTGGTTTAAGTTCAATGTTCCTGCCATCCATCCTGATGTATTTGTATACAATAAACTACTTAAATGAACACCCAAGCCTCAACGTCATCTTGATGCACATAAGAATAGCAACATACTGTCAGAATGGGATCCAGAGTTACAGCTATGATGCAACCGGTTAAAAATGGAGGGATATATAGGAGTGGATCATCCCTACTGCTCAAAATTCTTGCAACACATGTCACACACAAATTCCAGGTACTAAATCTTGCTTAAATTAGTTCTTTTGCTACAAATATAAAACAAAGCCCTCAGAACGCTCAGAACAAATTTCTTATTGCACAAAATATTTGATAGTGTGACATATTGATAAAAATATTAAAAATAATTACAAAAACATTTGAAACAATATCCAAATTGCATAATATGTATAAAACAAGGAAAATAATGGCAGTGTTTTGCTATGTGCTGCTTTTTCGCATTAACTAAAGCGATTCAAAATATCCGAAGTGTGGAAAGTGTTTGCAAGTGTGTGCAGTGTTACAGTGCAGTTATTTCACAAGGTACAGTTATTTCAAAGAATATTAACACGGTGGTATGGTGGTAGTGTTGTTACCTCACAGCAAGAGGTTCTCCTGTTCAATTCTCAGCTTGGCTTGGGAGTGCCTTCTGTGTGGAGTCTGCATGTCCTCCCCGCAGTTCGGTAGCGTTCGAAAGACATGCGTGCGTAAATGGGCGTGCCTTCGTTGAAGGTTGGGCAACGAGCTGGCACGTCGGCATTTCATAACAAATCTACTGCCAATCATTAGTGGACTGGAGTTCCGCTGTGGCGACCCCTTATCGAGAAAAAGTCGAAAGACAAATAACAACAACAGTTATTTCAAAGCATATTTCACAAAGCACAGTTGTTTCAAAGCATATTTCAGAGTGCAGTCTTTCGAAGAGTTTTTTGTGCATTTGAATATTATTACAAGTACCAAGTGTATGTGAATGTTTGCACATAGTTACAAGGGCCATTTTGCTTTGAGTTTTACTATAATTTGTGGGCATGGCAGAAGGATTTCACAAACCTGCACCACTTGTGTTTGATAATTTTGCAGAAAATTGGATAGTGTTTGAGCAGGAATATGATATTTTTATACAGGCTGCTTTTTCTGACAAAGACGCATTTACAAAGGCATTTATTCTGCTCAATTTAGCTGTTTCAGAAGCCATTGAAAGAGAGCTTTCATTTGTGTATGCACATGCTGTGTTTGCAAGGGAAGGGAAAGACCACCATATTGTGGTACCGGCTGAAATGCAGGAAGACCCTGAGTGCTTACAAATGTAAATTTAAAGAAACGTGTAACCCTCAAATGAATATTACAATGGAAAGGCACTTATTTTGCACTAGCAATCAAATGCCTGGTGAAACTTTTGCAGCATATATAACTGACTTGAGAAATAAGGCTAAAAAGTGCAGATCTGGGGATTTGTGAGAAGAGTTGATAAAGGACAGGATTGTGTGTGTGGTATTAATAATGACACAGTGAGAAAGATTTTGCTTCAAGACAGTGATTTAGTTTTGAATAAGGCTATCGAGATTTGTCAGATATATATATTTATAACTTACAGAGAGGCACACAAGTATGCTTACAAATGAGAATAACAGTGGAGGGCACAGTGACAAAGCTTATGCTGATAGCGTGCAGCATGTGGTTAAAAGAAACAGACCCAAGCACATAGCATCTACTGCAGGTCCTGTAACAGTCCCTGGGAATCCCTGAGTCTTTCCAGCAAATTCCTGAACATGCTCAGTGAAGCACAAGGTTGAGTCAGCAAAGTCAAAACGTGTCCACACCCAGTTTCATAGTCAACTGTCATAATTGTGATGGTAATCATGAGCCCAAAAGAGAAAAGTGCTTAGCTTTTGGTCAGCAGTGTCATTCTTGCAATAAGTGGAATAATTTCAAAAGATTTTGTAAATCAAATAAGGCACATTCTTTTATTAAATGAGGGCATTCCAATAGGCAAGTTGATCAATTAGAAAGCTGTGACCCTACTGTTCATGTTGATCATGTGTCTCTGCTTGGTGAAACAGTGAATGCAGTAGATTTGTGGGCAAAGAATGGGATCTTTTGTACTGTTTGGATTAATGGAAGTCCTGTAGAGCTCAAAGTAGATACTGGCAAAGTGCAATGTTATGTCAGCAGAAACATTTGCTAGAGTAAAAGCTGTAGAACAACTTGATTTGACAAAGTGTGTGAAGCTTGTTGCTTATGGTAGTGAAGAAATTCAGACCAAAGGCTCTGTAGTGCTTTCATGTTGTTCTGCTGGGAACAGCTATGATTTGCAATTTTTCATAGTTGAGACACGTGCAGTCATTATTAGGCCTCAGAGACAGTTTGAAAATGGGACTGTTTTCACTTAATAAAGAGATCCACCATGTAAGCCTGAATGACAGCATCTCAAATTTTGCCCAAACTTTTTTTTCCTGAGTTTGCTGATATTTTTGCAGAGAAACTAGGCAAACTACCAGTTGTATACTCTATGAGGTTAGACCCAGAGGTCAGCCCAGTTATTAGACCAGCATGGAATGTTCCAGTAGCTATGCAGAACAGAGTCAAAGCAGAGCTAGACAGAATGGTGCAGCTAGGAGTAATTTGTCCATTAGAAGAACCTACTGAATGGGTATCCTCCATGGTAGTAGCTCATAAGAAAAGCTCAGATGATATCAGAATATGTATTAATCCAAGAGATTTGAACAAAGCATTAAAAAGGACTCATCATCCAATGTGCACAGTCATAGAGGTTGCTGCCCTTATGCCAAACACCACAGTTTTTTCTGTCTGAGATGCAAAGAGTTCATTTTGGTAAATTTTGTTTGACTGACGATCTTCGTTGTTAACCACATTCGACATGCCATTTGTGAGATGTAGATATCTAAGAATGCCATTTGGGATAAATTCTGCCAGTGAATTCTTTCAGTGTGTAATGGAGCAAATTTTGTCAGGCTATCCCTGTGCTATAGTAGATGATATTCTAGTCTGAGGCGATGGTGAAGTCGAACATGACAGAAACCTCAAAGTTCTGGAAAGAGCACCTGAGCTTAATGTTAAGCTGAATCCTCAGAAATGCAAATTCAGACTATGAGAAGTTACTTACATTGCTCACTTGTGTACCAGTTCAGGTTTACGACCAGATCCTTCCAAGCAAACAGCAATTCTCGAGATGCTAGCTCCAGACAATGTCCAAGCCCTGCAATGTTTCCTTGGCATGGTTAACTACCTAGGCAAGTTTATTTCACATTTGAGCCAACTTTCAGCACTACTAAGAGTGCTGACATGCAAAGATGTAATTTGGTCATGGTCAGAACAGCATCAAAGAGTATTTGATGTCCTGAAACAGAAAATTGGCTATGATATTCACAAACCAGGTACGTTTTCCCATGTTGCTTCTAAGTTTGGTCTAGCTGTAGTCATTTTTCAAGAGGATAGACCAGAAGCCTATGCTTCGAGAACTCTAACCCAGACTGAGATGCAGTATGCCCAGATTGAGAGAGAACTTTTGGCAATTGTGTTTGCATGTTAGAAGTTTCATGATTATATTTATGGGACCTATCCAGATCAAAACTGACCACCAACCTCTAGTTACTATTTTGAGAAAGCCTATGCATGCAACTCCAACTAGACTCCAATGTATGATGCTGAAATTGCAGAAATATGATTTCAATCTTGTTTACTCAAAAAGCAAACTACTTTATCTTCTTAATACTTTATCCAGATCACCCAGAAAAAACACAGAACAACATAACAATGAGCAACTTGATTTTGAGGTTATGGAAGTGAGAAATCTTTCTTCCACATGTCTTGATGAGCTCAGAACTCACACTTCATATCCAATGCTCCAAAGCTAAACCTCTTTTTCAGTCAAGGATGGCCTTCAGAGCAATTCTATTTACCAGTAGAAGTGCAACTATATTTTCCATACAGAGATGAGATTTTATTAGACAATGGTATCATCTTGAAAGGTTCTAAAATGATTGTTCCAAAGTCCTTACAACAAGAGTACATTAAGATCTTAAATCGTGGCCACCCAGGAACTGATTCTACCAAAAGAAGTGTGAGAAGTCTAGTATTTTGGCCTTCTTATGTCAAGAGATATTGTGGAACAAAATTCCTAACTACATTAGGCAGATCCCCTCACTAACACTCTTCAAGAGAAGCCTTGACGAGTGGATGGGTAACAGAAAATACACCCCTGGGATCACTTCATTGGCTCTGCTTGACAGAGGCTCAGTTAATTAATCAATGTGGTGGCAAAAGCTGACACACACTGGCTTGGCTTAAAAATGTCCTCAGGCAGATAGCCTAGTACCTACCTATGAAACTATGAAAGTGCTTTCATCTTGTTCAGCATGTAATAGTACAAAGCCACATCAACAGAAAGAACCACTTCAGTTAATCCAGATTCCTGAACTACCTTGGTCGACAGTAGCCACAGATATCTTTGAGTGAAATGGTCAACATTACTTGGTGTTAGTAGACTCTTATTCAAATTGGTTAGAGATTGACCTACTTCCCAACCTAATGTCCAATACTATCTTTACTACGTTGAAGTGACATTTTTCTGTCCATGGTAATCAGCACGGAGTTATTTCTGACAATGGTGCACATTTTACTAGTTAGCAGTTAAGAAATTTGCAGAATGGGACTTTATTCATATTACAAGTAGTCCTGAATATCCTCACTCAAACGGTTTGGCTGAGCGTGCAGTTCAAAGTGCAAAACAGCTGTTAGAGAAATCCAGGTGTGACAATACTGATGTTTTTCTCAACTTGTTAAATCAACATTCCTTGTGATAAACATCTTGGTTCAATTGCCCAAAGACTTATGTCGAGACAACAAACCAGAATCACATTACCAATCAGCAGTACTTTATTGGTTCCATGTGATAAAAACAGCAAAGCAATAGAAGCCGAACTGTTGAAGAAGCATTTTGTCCCAGAAGTCTTACTATGAAAAAAACAAAAAGGGGGAGATAGTGATGATGCAGACATCAAAAGGTTTTGATTGCATCAGATATGTGAAAAGTTTGTGTCAAGAGTTGAGATTGTAGATTGTATATTGTGGAATCACAAGGAATGGAATTCAGATGAAATCAGAAGCATTTGTTAATAGTGCCCAAAACAGTGTTACAGCATCTTGCCTGTGACAGACACTAGTTATCAAAGTGATTTGTCTGATGTTCCTGTTCTAGAGGACATTCTGTCAGCAGTTCCTATTCCTGAGAAAATCCCTGAGACTCCTCAAGCAGAACATTCTCCAGTGACCATCCCTGTTGCTAAACCCAGTCCTAGCTATTACGTCATGAGATCAGGTCACATTTTGAAACCTAGTTCTATATACACAGCAACTTGTACATGACTGTTGTTTTTCTTTATTAGTGTCTATATAAATTGCATGCCTATTGAGATGTTATTGTTTGCATGAGACAGCTCAGTAAAGAGGGAGGATATAGATCAGTGTGTGTGATATACCTTTAAGAAGCTTTCCAGTGAGCCAACACGTGCATATAAGTACTGAGCATGTGCAAGCAAGACTGCCATTTGGAGTGAGCAGCCAGAGTGACAGCATCCAAGTATATAGTCAGTCAGTTAGATAGTTCATTTAAGTTCAATGTTCCTGTCATCCATCCTGATGTATTTGTACACAATAAATACTTAAACGAAAACCCAAACCTCAACATCTTCTCAATGCACATAAGAAGAGCAACATAAGTACAGTTAGTGAAAGTAAATTGACTCAACTGACACAAAGGAACATGGACAGAAAAATGTCACTTCAACTTAGCCTGACGAGCCTGGTCTGCAAAGCTATGGAGAGGATCATTATGGAACTCATAAACAAAGACATTGGGGACCTACCCAATTTGGCTTTGTCAAGGGCAGATCCTGCCTTCTGAACTTGGTCGACTTTTCTGAAACAGTCACTAAGGCCATTGATGAGGGTAAGGCAGTTCACACAGCCTACCTTGACCTTGCAAAAGCCTTTGACACAATACCCCACTCGGGCATCATAGACAAACTCACCAGCTTAAATGTAAACCCATATGTCACAAGATGGGTTGCAAACTGGCTCAAGGACAGAACCCACAGGGTCAGAGTTGCTGGAGCTATGTCAGACTCTAAGCCAGTCACAAGCGGTGTCCCACAGGGCTCAGTCCTGGGACCCCTCTTGTTCGGCATTTATTTTTCCGAGGTACAGGCAAACATAGGAGGATTGTGGCTGACAAAGTTTGCAGATGACTGCAAACTGGGCGCCATAATTGATACTCCAGTGGACACAAACATCCTTCAGAGAGGCCTCATAGAAACGGATAATTGGTGCCAGAGCCATGGCCTTAAGCTAAACGCCAAAAAATGTATAGTCATACCCTTTGGGAAAAACAGGGTACCGACAAATTACCACATAGGCTGTAATCCATTAAGTACGGAAGAGGTAATCAGGGACCTAGGGACCCAGGTTGACAGTAACCTCTCATTTGACACTCACATTGCCAAAGTGGTTAGGAAGACCTTCTATATTGCCCACCTTATCATGAAGGGTTTCACATCTAGATCAAGAGAGGTCATTGTGCCCCTGTACTCTTCTCTTATCAGGCCAATGATTGAGTACAATGCCCCATTTGGGATGTATCTCACCCGACACCTGCAGCAGTTGGAAAGACCCCAAAGTTCCTCACCAAGAGGATAAAGGGTCTTAAACATATGTCATATGCTGCCCGACTCAAAAGACTCCAGCTCTATTCAGTCGCATACCGCCTACTCAGAGGTGATCTGTGCCTGACGTACAAGGCCATGTCCAATCCTGAATTAATGGACATGCTCCACCTCAGAAAATCCAAATCCATCAGAGCCACGAGAACAAGTGATTTAAACCTCAACACAGAAATAAATAGAACGTGCTGGAGGGACAGATTCATAACCCAGAGGCTCCCTACACTCTGGAACAGAATCCCAGTCCATGTTAGGCAGAGCCCCTCACTGACTCTATTCAAGAGAAATCTCGACGAGTGGATGGGAGATCATAGGTTTACCCCGGGGGTCATCTCTTTGTCACTACTAGACAGAGGCATAGTAAACTAAACCCTAAAAGGGCGTAGTATTCTCATCCTAAGGGGTGGTGTAAGCCACATACACTCTGGCTAGGCTTATAAATGCCCTAGGGCAGATAGCCTAGTACGAACCTATGAACCTATGAAAGATTGTTGAATACTCAATACATATTAAGTAAGTATAAGTATGTCACAATCATTCCTGCTGACATGACATAACTGTATTTTGCACTCACTGTGAAATGCAACACACATTTTGTATGATGTATCTGTTAATAAAAGGAAAGAGAAAAAAGATGAGAAAAGCCCCCAAGGAATCAGTGATACTGTGGAAATATACTGTAGGTGACTCTATCACAAGAGGTACTGACAGTCTTTTTTTCATGGAAAAAAAATCAAACAAACAAGGAATATAACTTGTATGCACCTTTCCAGTGCAAGGTTCTTTATACTCATGAAGCATTCAGAAATTGCAGGTAATATCTACAATATATAGGATCATAGGTCATATTGCTAAAAAACAGTATAATTAATGGCAAATGATGATAAATATCAAATGACCTTTCTATTCTGGTACAATGCATCAATACAATCAGAATGAAGAAATCATTCTGATCTTCAGTACGGTCAAGAAGTACTAGTAAGTGACAAAAACAGAATCAACAGAACCAACATGGTTATGCTCAAGATGTTCAAGCCGCATATGTTCCATAGGCTGCTAGGAAGCCCTCACATTACTGTCTGGTCCAAACCTTTACAGGGTAGTACTGGACTTGTAGAATGTCCTTGAAGTGGATGATTAATTAGTTATGGTGGAAATCCACCGCTGGAGGTTAAGCACATGTTGATCTTTGGTAACCCATCATTTATGATGGCTAAGAGTTGGTCTGTAGCTATTTTTCTTTCATGAAGGCTGACTATGAGTTTTTTAGTTAATTGGTCAGTGACTGCACACCTGTCATGAGTGGCAACAGTGCCTTTTATTAATGTTACATATAGTTTCTCAAGTTGTCCATCAGATACCACGGTCGTTATGCACTATATAGAGCTGGCTACTCCCAAAGTAATTAACAGGCTCCTTAATACAATTTGTTTCTTCTGTAATTTCATAGTCTGAAGACTGATTGTAGTGACTGTGATGTCTCCACACTGGGCCAGTAATCAATGAGCCCGTATCCTCACCACTGACACTGGAGAGGGGCATTCAATTGAAAAACAAATGGATACACTCAGTATTTCCAGATGCAGACTTCTCTGCATCAAGCACAATTTCCCTTAACAGCACACAGGGAGTGCACTCAGTCTGGGGTCAGGACCTCTCTATCTGTCTTCATCCATGTCCCCAGTAAAACTCTCCACTGGTACTGCTGCAGGGTTAGGTCCTCAGCTGAGTTTCCAAGCTAAGTCCTCTAGCACCCTCTGTCTGAAACCAGTACTTCGTGTCCCTGCCCCAAGTAAGTGACACACACATACTCTTTCAGATTTAATTTTTAAACACACACAAACACACACTCACACACACACACACACACACACACACACACACACACACACACACACACACGGGAAAGGCTGGCACAGATTACCCGCTCTACCAACTTTGCCCAGACTATAAAGTAGTTTTACTGCCACAATTCAGTTGTTATAAGTCTCTTGAAAGGGTACCCAATTGCAGTGAGTGAACTTAATATTAATACAAATGGTAATTGTTGACCAAGCAGCAAGGCTTTCGGGAGTGGCCAGAAACATCACCAAATAAATATATGCAAACACTCTCAAAGCTTAAATATTTTCTAAAAAGTACCAGCCACAATGAAAGGTTTAAATATATTTAATAATAAATAATAAAAGAACATCAAAATACTAAATATCTCTTTACAGTAAACACCAGAGTTTCAAGTCACAGGGATATTAAAAATAACTCTGATGGAACGTTTCACACAGTTATAGAAAAACAGTACTTCTAATCTCACTATATTTTCCTAACTAATCTAAAATAATTACTGTTCCCTAGTTACGTTACTTACTACTGCAAGGCAAGATGATATGGATGAGTGGTCCTTGTCAGATACAAGGCAGAATGCCCAGTCTGACTGAGAGACTTCTCGATATAATATCTAAATATTATTTCAGAGTTGACTACACAATGACATCATATCTGGTCATCTGAATTCTGGCTCCCATGCTATCACCAACACTAGAAGCTGACAGGATTTTTAGCATCTATATGTTACCATACACACAGACAGAGCTTTCCTCAGATCTCCTGGAACTCATAAAACCATTCCATTCTTCCTACAGGAGCTACAACCTATTTTCTAGCACAGACATTTTGTCTCTAGCTCCATTTCATCTTCCTGGCTTAACACATAGAGTAATTTAATGTAGGATGTATTTTAAAGTTTGCTGCAGTTGGATTGTGATTAACCACTGGTCTGCCAATAACCTCTTTTGAAATCTATACATTTAATTCAGTTGCAATAATGCATGTACATTTCTTTTCTTCCCAACAGGGCACAATGTTGACAAATTTTAACACAAGAAAGCCTCACCAATACATTTTCAGCACAAGCATTTTTATAAATAAGTTTGATATACAAATGACATGTAATTTACAAAATTCCAGCTAGCTGTGCTGGCATATGAGTTCATAGGTGTTCACTAGACTAACAACCACAAGGGCCTTTTAAGCTTAGCCATGCATCCCAAATCTCTGACTAGTTCTGATACCTTTGATAAGTGTAAGCATGGGCCTGGGAAATGAACAATTTACAGGTTACCTGAGTCCATTGGAGATATAGGTGCCTAACCAGGGATGAATTTCCGGTTTCCCATCTAATTGCCCAAGTTGCACTTGAATTGGGTTAGGGTGGAACTCTGCTTCACTTGGATGGGGAGCCTGTTCCATAGACGGGATAGTCTCTGGGATACATATCTATCTCTCCAGCAGGTTCTATTTATATCACAGGCAAGGTTTAAGTCTTTAGAATGGGCAATTCTGGTGCTGTTGTTTTTGTGGATATGCAGGAGGTCCATCAGAGTGGGGTCTAACAATCACCTGTATGCCAGGCATAGATCTTTTGTCAAAAGCCTGCAGGAGACAGAATACAGGGATATGGCCTTGAGGCAGTCTGCATAGGATATTTTACTTATGCCCTGTATTCTTTTAATGAGGATAGATATGTTATAAATCCACTGTCCTATTTCTCCTGGCAAGGCTTGGCAGTGCCTCCTATCATAATGGTGACATAATATAAGTCAAGCATCCAGGAAAATATTTGGAAAATTATACTAGCAATATTTCAGTTTCTACCCACATTCTCCATCAGTGTAGAATAGTGTTTTTTTTTAAACAAAGTAGTCAGTTTAGTCTGCCTTCCTATTCAAAATTCATCTGTTTAGGGAAACTAATAAAAAAAGCAAGTGCTGCTCATATCAGTCAGTTCATTCTGCTGACAAAATAATTTACCTACTCAAGTTCCTGCAGTATTTTGTAGTAGTCTGGGTTCAGGCACAGTAACGACAAGATAAATGTGCAATGCTTACAGAGACCTCACAATAGCTTAAGAGCTCTTGTTGCAGTTCTTCAGGCAAGAATTAACCACATTTCTTCTTCTACACAGGCAGGTTTAAATTCATATAGCTTCTCCCTTAAAGGGTTAATAACCCCCTTTCCCAAACAGGGATACATTCTATATGGTCTTCCTTACTTATGGTATATGTAGCTCTCTCTCAAATCTTTCCAGGACCCTCTTCAGCACCAAAGGTCCCACATCTTTTCTAGATTTGGGCACTGTGTTTTTAATATCCCAGTGTGCAACTAGTTCTAACCTCCTTGCCTGTTTCTGGATTAGTATGCCAAAGAGCATAATTGGATCAATCCCCACTATGTCTTTTATATAGATATATCTAGGTAGATATATAGATATGAATGTACTTCACATGGTTGTACATATAGATGTTCAAATATATTTTTAGTAAACTAAAACTGAATTGCCTGTTTTTGAAACCAACACAGTAACTTCCTATAAAATATTTTTTTAGGCAAAGCCCCTGTAAATCCCACACCCCCCTGCTACTTATATATATATATATATATATATATATATATATATATATATATATATATATATATATATATATATACACCAACTATAAGATCAAATAACAGAGAAGAAAGGGTATATTCACACTCCCCACTGTACCACAATTGGCCAAAAAGTAATATTGGTATTTTGTGATCACATGATTATTTGATTGCATCTTCTTTTTCTTCTTTAAGCTTTTCCCAGTTAGGGGTCACCACAGTGGATCATCTGTCCGCTCATGATTGTCAGTGGAGTTTTACGGTGTCGAGTTGCCAGCCCGGCACCCAACCTTCCACAGAAGGCACACACTCCCACCTAGGGCCAATTTAGAGTGTCCAATCCACCTACTGCATGTCTTTGGGATGTGGGAGGAAACTGGAGCACCTGGAGGAAACCCATGCGATCACACGGAGGACATGCAGACTCCATACAGAAGGCACCCCAGCTGAGAATCGAACCGGAGACCCTCTTGCTGTGAGGCGGCAATGCTAACCGCTGCACCACCGTGGCCACCCCAATTATTTGATTGCATCTAATGGTATTAAATAGTCAATTAACTAAGCATTTGACCATATGCATAGCATCCATATATATATCTGTGTGTGCACATGTATGTGTCTGTTAGTGCAAAGCAATATGGTAATCCTCCTGCTATAATGTGTGAAAGTGTCAAAATATTGTAAAACTGAAGTGATGCAAATACAACTATCATAAATATAGTATTATTGAAACTAGTGAAAATACTAGTTCAAGACAGATGGCTATATTTTTATTTTTGATAGAGATGTTTCCCAAACAAATTAACAAACAATTTTATTAAGATGGTGAATAAAGGATTTCTAATGCACAGTTGACAGAAGGTGTCCTCTTGATGCAGCAAGGTTTGTGCCTTGAGCAGTGGTTCTGAGAAGCATAATGTGACAAAGAAAATGATATTCCAGAATCATCTGAAGAAGCTTGGGCATCTTCCATTAGAAAACAAAAAGAAAAGATGGTTGAAGGTACCTTTGGACTGTATCAGTACTAGAACTAGGTACTGCTTTTCTCTTTGTGTGACTACCTGAAAAAGGACCTTCCTTTTCTGCTGTGTCCTCTGTCTGTGCAAGAAGAGTGTACTTCAGTGTTTTTTTCATGGCAAACAACCACACACTCATTGAAATAAATACACAATGAACCTCATTCACCAAATATACTATGTACAGCACCTTGTCCAAATCTAAATATAGCACATTTGCTGGGGGCAAGTACCCCCTGTATCCACCATTCCTTCTTGTTTATATAAACAATTTCTGAAGTTGCACAGATATGAATCAAATACAAACACTTTGTGAATAGCGCAGTTCAGTTCAGCTGCAAAACTTACATATGCATCATATCAAAATACAATGTGCTTCCATGGGGCAACCCTTTGATTAACTATATTAACCCTACATTTACGCAGTCAATGGACAATCAGTCAATGGACAATCAGCAGCACCGTTCAGTTTGATAAATCTATCACTGATGTCTGATGTCCTTCTAAAGAAAGTGCTTTGCTGTACCTGACAACTTAAATGTTTACTACTGTTGCACTTCATTAAATTGTATTTATTTTATTTTATTTTATTTTACATTTGCTTACCAGGAAAGTCCGAATGGACAAGGTCTTTTTTCAGCGGACGTCCAGGGAGAAAAGCTACAGTTATATATTATAGAAACAATGCAAAGAAAAATACATGGAAGAAGTAGTAGCAGTTCTCACAAAACCAAATCAGATATTGTTAAGTACAATTCATGGGAAGTATACATTTACACTTAGACTATACTTATAGCAATTCAATGAGATTCCCATTTACAACATAGTAACAATTCAGTGATGGAAGAAATATATTATTCCTTGCAATTAAGAGTGATAAAGCTACAAAAAAAAAACTCAGAAGGAAATTCTAGCTACAGAGGTAAAGAAAAAGTTCAGAAGGAATTTCTAGTTTCAGGGGCAGAAGACTTGAGCTATCCTGGAGAGTTGCAGGGACAGAACCAGGTATTTGTGAGATGTGTTCTTAGGATTTTTTTTTTAATTTTAAAGAAGATCAGTTTGAAGTGAGGTTGGTAGTTTATTCCATAGTTTTGGGATATAGTTTGAAAAAAGTGATTCACCAGCTGCATTGTTTGCTTTGGTTCTGTCTTGGAGGAATTTATTGCTAGAGCAGAGGGTTCAAGAGGTGGTGTATGGCTGTATGAGTTTTTGAAGAGCAGGAGTTTTATCTGGTTGATGGAGGATATTGTGGGTGATGGTCAGTTGACTAAAGTGTAGTAGTTGAAGTTTAAGCCATTTTAGATGGTAGAGAAATGTGCAGTGATGTGACTTGTATGAAGCATCTCTGGCAAATTTGGCAATTTTATTGTAGCAAGATTCAAGTTTGGCAAGGTCAGTTTTACGGAGGTTTGTAAGTACTGGGGAGGTGTATAAGAGTGTTGATGAGGTGTGTGCAAGCAGTAATGGGTTTTGTGCTGTTTGTTAGAAATGTTATGTTCCTGTAAGGGAGGCTAAGTTTTTTGTGGACTTTTTTAATGGTTTGGACAATATGGATATCAAATTTCAAGTTGTTGCCAGTTGGTGTGGGTTGTTGGGATGGTAATGGCTTTGTTTTTGTCAAAGTATGGGAAAGGGGAGGGGGTTTCCCTGGATAGAAGAGAAGTAGTTTTGTTTTGTTGGGATGAAGAATAAGTTGCAAGTTTGTGAGCCACGTTTCAGCAGATAGAAAGGATTCTTGAGTCTTGTTGAGGAGTTTTTGTAGAGAGGAAGTTGAACATATCAGAGTTGTGTCATCTACATATTGAACCCCAGTGGCATGAAGTGTGGAGATATGGAGTTGGTTGGTGAAATCAGAGAATAGAAGGGGTCCAAGGATGGAACATTGTGGAGCTCCTAAGGTAAATGGGTGAAGGGGGGTACTGTTGCCAGTTGATGGCCTGCTGACATCCTGCTGGGTAATTTTGGAACCAGGTGATAGAGAAGGTACTGAGGTTTAGGGAGGAGAGAACATTGATTAATTTAGTGTGCTTGACCATATCAAAGGCCTTGGATAGGTCTAGGAATATGGCAAATACAAATTGTCTGTTATTCTTCTGTTGGTTCACAGTGTTTGTAAAAGACATTAGGGCTGTGGTGGTGCTGTGAAAGGGGCAAAAATCATGCTGACTGTTTGAAAGTAATTTATGTTTGTGAAGGTAATCCATAAATTGTGTACGAGCAACTCTTTCTATAGTTTTAGATACGGAGGATAGGATGGTAATAGGGTGATAGTTTGTTGATTCAGTGGCATTACCTCCCTTATGTAAGGGTAGAATATAGGATATTTTCCAAATAACAGGAATCAGGCTTTCATAGCGAGATCTATTAATGAATATAGCTACTGGGTAGGCTAGTCCTTCTGCTGCAATTTGTAGGAAGTCAGCAGGGAGGTTGTTTGCAGTCAGGGTAGTTAGTTTTAGCTTTTTGAGTAGCTTTTTGATGGTATCAACAGACATTGATTGAAATGTAAACTGTTTGGAGGAAGTTTGTATGTGGGTGACGTATTGGTCTGTGATAAGAGCAGTGTGATTAGAGGTGCTCTGAGAATTTGTGAGGGCTTGAATTGTTTTTGTAAAGTATTTATTGAAGTGGGTTGTTAAATTAACAGTATTGTTGGGTGTTGATGGGGTGGGAGTAACTGATTTGCCTGGCTGTAATGTGTTGTTAACTGTAGCCCAGAACCTTTGTGGGTTGTTGTGATGTTTTTTTCTGAATATTGTGATAGTAATTGCTTTTATCCCATTTTACTAGTTTTTTATCTTTATTACAAAGTTCTAGAAATGTTTGCCTTGTTTGACGGGTTTTGTTTTTGCAAAACTGTTCCCAGGCCTTCTCACTAGCTTTGAGTAGGGGGGTCTATATCAGAACACCGAAAGTTCACATTTTCAAATGCTCTTACATCGACCCCTAATTAGTGAATGCTGACAACATCGAACATTCAGAACAGCAAATTTTTTCCCAGGGAAAAAATTTGCTGTTCCAAAACACATACACACAACACAAGCACACCAAACAAACAGCAATCCATACACATACACCCAAAATCTTACAGCTAACCCTACACTAAACTGTACAAACACCACTAGCTATCCCCTTACCTTAACCCAAACCCTAACCTTACGGTCCGTCACTATCGCACACTCACCTCACTCGCACCCTAACCCTAACCCAGCTAACCCGCCCTAACCCTCACATCCACACAATCGCACACATACCTCGCTCGCGACCTAACCCTAACTCACCTAACCCATGCCCAATTGCACACTTACCTGAACCTGACCCGTAACTTTCCATCACAGTGCTGAAAATAGCGAAACAACAGAAACGGACAACCAAATTCTTTCCCTAGGAAAAAATTTGGTTATCTGTCGTTTCGCTATTTTCAGCGTTCGCTGAATAGGGGTTGATGTAAGAACATTCGAAAGTATGAACTTTCGGTGTTCTGATATAGATCCTTGAGTAGAGATCTGCATTCTTTACTTAGCCAGGGTGCATAGTTTGATTTTTATTCTAATAGTTCTAGGTGGTGCATAGCAGTTAAGTATGTCTAAGAAGGCGAAGTTAAAGGAGTTAAGAGCATCCTCTAAGGGTAGCTGTCTGAGAGGTTCCCAGTTGCAGCTTTTTAGGGCAGAAATAAAGCTGTTAGAGTCAAAGCTTTTTTATCTCTGTTTAGATGATAGGTGGTTTGATAGGTTTGCTGAGTTTTGGTTCTTAAGAGAAAGGCTGGCTGATGGTCACTCAGGCTGTCAGAGAGAGAGAGCCTGAATGGGACATCAGGGTAGGGTTGTTAACTATGATCCAGTTTAGGATGGACTATTGTTTGAAAGTTTTATCAGTCCTAGTAGGACATGTGATGAGTTGGGTGAACCTTTGAAGGTTAACATGGGATGTTGAGTTTGGAGAGGAGCAGGTGAGCCAGTCAATGCTTAAGTCACCCATCAGGATTGTTTCTTGTGGGAGGGAATTGGAGGCCCAGTGTAGTATGTTTTCTAGTGTGGGAATATTGTTTCTGGGTGGGATGTAACTGCCTATGATGTTTATGTTCTTTTGGGGTTGATTTTTAATTTAGCAATTATTATTTCAGCGTTTTCTGAGTCAGGGATTCTTATATCTAAAATATCAAGTGATAGGTAGTTTTTAAATGATTGCTACACCCCCTCCTCTTTTGTTTATCTTACCTTTACATAGAATATTGTATCCTGGTGCTATAGCCAAGTCTCTGTTAATACTACAATGTCAGGGGTATAGAGGGAGATCACAGCATGCAGGTCATGGACTTTGTTACTGATACTTCTTACATTCACATTAAGGAGGAGAAGGGAAGATTTGCTTCTTTGGTGAAACAGATTAGGGTTGAATGAGGCAGAACTAGGTAGTGTGTTGTTTTGGAGAGTGGGACCAGGATTAGAGTGAATAATCCCAGAGCAGATTAATTGCTTAACTAGGTGTAGTGGGTTTTTGGAGAGTTTGTTTAGAGTTTGGTGTATCTGTGACAGGACTGGGTTGTTGATTGCTGAGGTAGGAACTTGTTTGCATGGTAGTCTATGTGGGTGGTAGGTAAGAGAGTATATTTAATGATATACTTAGGTTGGGTAGTGAAGATCTTTGCCAGGTGGAGGGATTAGTATGTAGTTGTGTAGTGTCATACAAGGAAAGGGAATATAAGAGTAGTAGTAGTAGTAGTAGTAGTAGTAGTAGTAGTAGTGAGCTGGTAGTGATGTGGAGAGCTATACGTTGCAGGGGGTGTCTTGTTAGATGGTAGTTTTTTTTTGGTTTGTTGGTATTTGATTTGTAGAGGGGGACATTTTAAGTGGCCATGGAAGACTCTGTGTTATAATTGGGTTGTATAGTAAATTTGTTTGGAGGCAAAAGAGACTGAACTTGGATGGATTGAGGGAAGGTGAAATACTAGTAATGGGGTTTATATCTGCTGGGTGTGGAGTGATGGAATTGGATGTTCATAGACTTGGGTGCGGTTGTGGGTGAGTATTAATGTAGGCTTAGTGAGGGTGGGTGGGAATTGGGGGTAGGGGAGTGAAGTGAGCCTAAATGGAGCCATAGCTGATAGAACAGATGTCTCACACAGAAACAATCAGTAAGGTTTGTTACAGAATACTTTACTGGATATAAGGTGCCATTGGGGTTAATTCACTGGAGCAATGTTGTTAAATAATTTAAGCAGCAAGTCTAATGTTTGCTCTGGTTTTGCTACATTGCCTTAACACTGTATATAGTTTCAGGGAGTAGTAAATTGTGTTAGTGGGCTAGGGCAGAGCTAGAGTCACTACTGCAGGCTTGTAGTAAAATAAAGTAGCTTAAATTAAAATAGCTCCTTGTCACATTATCTCCTTTGCAATATGATTCACTGACACTTGTATCATTATAACACCATCCTCTCATATGTGTAAGTATATATATATATATATATATATATATATATATATATATATATATATATATATATATATATAGGTATATATATAGGTATATACACACATACACACACAAACCCAAACATAAGTGTATAATGAATGGTCAGTATGTTAAATGATTGACA
>NC_056749.1:185808321-185993321 GCF_019279795.1 Protopterus annectens
AAACTTGGCTTAAAAGCAAATCTCCCCACCTCCAACTATTTAAGGAACTTAGGAATCATGCCAAGAAACAAGTATGTTGTATCTTTTGGCTTTTCATGGTTAGGGGTCGCCACAGCGGAACTCCGGTCCGCTAATGATTGGCAGTAGATTTTTACGTACCGAGTTGCCAGCCCTGACGTACAACCTTCAACGAAAGTATGCCCACTCATGCATGTCTCCACATAGAAGATGCTTTAGCTGAGAATTGAACAGGACAATGTCTTACTGTGAGGTGACAATGCTACCGCAGCACCACCACTGCAAACAAGTATACAATGATAAAAAGACCTACTGTACTAACACACAAACCACCACTCAGTCAAATCCCAATGATTTCTGGAGAAGTATTAACACTATCCTCCACATTGGTAAACCTCAAACACCAAATCCCTATCCAAACTGCCCCAACCAGGAAACAGCTTCTCTCCTCAATCAGTTTTTCATCGACATCATAAGTAAGTTAACTAACACAGACCAGACTCATCAAGAAATGCCTCCCCAACTACAAACAGCAACACAGGTTTTTCCCTCAACCCTGTATCCCCTTCCCATATAAAGTCCCTGCTCCTCAAACTAAAACCCTGCTCTCCCTCTGTCAATATGCTTCCTCCTCAATTCCTCAAACTTGCAGCAGACTTGATCGCCTACCCCATCTCCATTCTCATTAATTGATTTATTAAAGAAGCTGCTGTACCCAAAATCTGGAAAACCTTCTATGTAATCCCATTTTACAAGGGTGGCAACTCCAACGATCCCACTAACTACAGACCTATTGCTATACTTTCCCCACTATATAAGATTCTAGAGAAATGCATTCACAACCAAATACTTCTTAACTTCCTCCTCCAAAACAACCTTCTAGCCTCTACCCAACATGGTTTCTGGCCTCACCTCAGTACCTCTACAGCCCTTCAATCCTTTACCCACTCCATAGCTGAAAACAGGAACAACAATAATCTAGTCTCATGTCTCTTCCTGGACTTATCGAAGGCATCTGACGCAGTATCACACCCCAAACCTCTGACTAAACTATATAACCTTAACCTGTCCAGCTATACTTTCTCTTGGTTTTCTAGTTATCTCACTGATAGGCATCAATCTGTCAAATGGCAAGCATCCTGCTCTTCTTTCCTACCTATATACACAGGGGTACCTCAAGGCTCTATTCTTGGACCTCTTCTCTTCAACATATTTATAAATGATCTCCACTCAGCATCCCTCTCTCTACCACCATACAATATGCAGACAACTCCACTCTGATTATGTCCTCCAACTCTAGCTCACAACTTCAGACACACACTCAACAATCTTTCCTTCATGTTAAAAAATGGCTAAATGATAACCAGCTTATCTTAAACTCCCAAAAAACTAAGCTACGCCGCTTTCTCCCCAAAAATAATGACCACCTTAAGACTACCTTCTCAATCTCTTCACAAAACAATACCACCATAAATGTAGACACAAACACCAAAGTTCTGGGCATGGCCATTACTGACCAGCTAAAATTTGACATGCACATACACCAAGCAATCAAAAAAACTAACCAAAAGCTGAGCCTGCTCTACTGCAACTCTATATTCCTCTCTCCTGAATCCAGGCTTTCCCTTGCACAAGCATATCTCCTTCCCAGCCTCCTTTATAGATTACCTGTACTTACCAACCTCCAATCCTGGCTACTCTCCAAGTTAGAACAAACCTATAATAAAATTGCCAAATTTGCAGCCAACTTACCCAGTCCTACCCACCATTGCATAGCCCTGCACAAGCTACATGGCTTGAATTCCCCCACCTTCTAAAACTATCCTAACTACAACTAACCCACCTCATACTAAATAAACCCACTGCCTGTCCCAGTCTCATGAGCTTAGTTTCCTACTATCCCCCCCTCCCCCCCTTGCTCCCTTCACAGGTCTGAGAAACTCCTTCTTGAAACATGTACCCCAAAAATGAACATAGGCAATCTCCTTTACAAATCATCTGTAACCAAAATCTGGAACAACCTCCCCTCAAATCTATGAAATATCACACAAACTAACAGCTTTAAAATGCAACTAAAGCACTTCTTCCAGAACAGTTGGTTATGCCCCTGTCAGCATCCAAACTGACCACTCACTGACTCTACCTAATTTACCTAATCTCAGAAATTCCTGACTGCTGCTAATACCGTACTTCCCATTGCTATTTATTTTTTCTTATTTATTTATTTATTTGCAGTTTGTTTTTTCCAGGATAGTCCACTGGGCTACAAGAAGCCCATTTTCAATGGAATCCTGGGGAGAAAAGCTCCAGAGAAATACAAATACATAGTACAAAAAGAGCAAAAATCCATAATATATATTTCAATTAAATGTTAAATACTAATTTTGTATAGTACAAACCCATACTGCACAATTCAAATAGATGTTACATAATTTACATAATGCAGAAATAAAAAAAGATTTTCATTAGGAAAATTACATCAGGTTAATTCACTAAGTACTCTCTGAAGGCTGTTTATCCGAGGCGCTTAGTGCAATAAATTCATTTCTACGTATTTGGGATTGCTGTTTTTTGTGGTATTTTATATTGTTTTATTTATTTTTTGTGGCATTGCAGTAATTCAGTAAGTAGTAGTTTATTTTTATTTATTTATTTATTTTTGTGTGTGTAGGGAATTACAATGAGGTAACTTTTTTAGTCATTGGTCAAATAGGTCCCAAGGGATATAAAACTTTAGGAGGTAGTAACAGGCAACAAAGTTTGGAAAATTAGGAAGAAAGTATGGCAGAATTAGCTTGGATGAGAGCAAGAGCATTTCCATTGTAAGATGCAAGTGCAGTGAGGTTTTAAACAAGGAGAGACTGCTGGTTGTGCAGATGGGAGAAGGGAGAGAGTTCCAGAGGTGTGCAAGAAGGACATCAATTGATTCCCAGCAGGATGTGTTGGTTTATGCAATTTAATTAGGTTTTGGGAATTGAATGTTAGGAGTCTATCTGGTTTATGCATTTCAAAGGTATTTGCTAGGGTGGGGCAGAGAGATGGGTTATGAATAAATTTGTGTGCTTGGATGAGCTGGGTATATGTGAGGAAGTTTGGTAATTCTAGCCAACCTAGTTGGTGAAGGGAATTACAGTGGGGAGAAGAGGCTCTATGACCAGCCTCAAATTTGGATATTTTGTTATAACAAGATGTGTTTTGTTTTGAGGGAAGGTTGTAAGCTGGTTAGGATAGATGCACCATATAAAAGGGATGGGATGAGGTATGTATTAGCTAATGTAATCCTGGTGGTGGGAGAGATAAAGTGACTGTGGCGGTAAAGCATACCTAATTTTATAGGGGTTTTGATATTTGCTTGTAGATGCTTATCAAATTTTAGTTGATTGTCAAAGATAATTCCTAGTAATTTTGTGTCAGAGACTAGTTCTAGGGGGGTATTAGTATTGCTAGTAATTATGAAGGATTGTTTGTCTAGGGAAGAGGTTTTGAATGCATTGAATAACATAAGTTTTGTTTTTGTTGCATTAAGGGCTAGATGGTTGTTGAGCATCCACTGCTCAGTGAAAGAGAAGGTGGCTTGTGCTAGATTGTGAAAAGTTGTGATGGAAGGGGAGAAACAGATTATAGTAGAACCATCAGCATATTGGATTAGACTGAAGTTAGGAATGGCTTGGAAGAAATCATTTATGAATATGTTGAATAGTAGGGGGCCCTAGAATGGAACCTTGGGGGATGTCTGTGGATGTATTAAGGAAGGGTGAGGTAGCTTTTTTCCATTTAACTGCTTGTTGCCTGTTTGTGAGATAGCTTGAGAACTACTGGTTAGAGGAAGGGGATAGGTTAAGTTTAGAGAGTTTGGTAAGAAGGAGGTTGTGGAAAATAATGTCAAATGCCTTAGAGAGGTCAAGGAAAAGAGTGGATACAAAGTGGCCAGAGTCTCAGGCTTTGTTGATTGTTTCTAAGAAGGAGTGGAGGGCAGTGGAGGGACTATGACCTGGTCTAAAGCCATGCTGTGTGGGGGTAAGAAGCTGATTATTGATGAGGTAGGGTAAGAGTTGTTGGTGTACACACTTTTCAAGTAGCTTAGAAACAGGGGATAGAATGGCAATAGGGCAAATGTTTGGGATGTCATTATTATTGCCACCTTTATGGAGAGGAATAATAAAGGCTTTCTTCCAGAGATGGGGACCTGGCTTACTGAGATAGACTGATTAATTAGTATGCTGATAGGGAAAGCAATGGCTTCTGTGGCTACTTTTAGGAAGTAGGAGGGAATTTCATTAGGGGCATTGGAACCAGGTTTTAATTTTAGGAGAAGTTTTTTTATGGTGGATATAGAGATGGAATTGATAGAGAAAGGTTGAGGATGGGGGCAAGGGATTGTAGGGGAGGGAGGGATGGTAGCACGCTGATAAGGGGTTGTAGAGGTGTTGGTAAAGGATGGTGTTAGCTTGCTTATTGACTCTATGAAGAAAGAGTTAAATAGGGTGGCCAAGTCCATGTCAGAGGCATCTGGTTTGGGGCAAGGGTTTTATTTTTTTTCCTGGGTTGAGGCGAGATGAGATTCCTTTCCAAAACAGTTTGGAATTGGTGGAGTAGTTGGTTTGGAGAGTGGAGAAATAAGCTTTGCAGTCTATGGCAATACATTTTTTTACTTTATTGTATAGTGTTTTATATTTGTTTAGGGTGATAGTGGTTTTATTTTTGTGGTAACATGTCCAGGCTTTGTCATGGAGTCACATAGTTGCTAAGGTGTTTTTGGTTAACCAGGGTGCTGGGTTACTTTTTGTACATTTTGTTTTTATAGGGGCAAAGGAGTTGAGCAGGTTTGTGAAAGTATAGTTAAAGTAGGATAGAGCATTATCTAGGGAAAGAGTTTTTAATGGGTACCAGTTTGTGCTTTTTAGTGCATTTGAGAAGGTTTCAGCATTGACGTTCTTTAGGCAATGAGTGGAAATATAGGTGTGAGTTAGTTTTATAAAAGAGGGGAGACAGTGGGCAAAAGTGGGGAAATGGTCAGCTAGTGGGTCTGGGAAAATACCACTATCAGAGATATAGTGAGGATGGGATACTAGAATCCAATCTATTGTAGTTCCAGTGATGGAGTTCTTGGAAGGCCTGGTAGTGGAATTGATTAGTTGCATAAAGTTATATAAGTTAATATTGAGTAAGTTAGAGGGAGATTGAATTGTGGCCCAGTTAATGTTCATGTCCCCCAGGATTATGGTTTCATGAGTAATGTTGGTAGAGACTCAGGAGAGAATATCTTCAAGGGATGAGAAATTGTTGCCAGGGGGAATATAGAGGGAGAGAACAAATATGAGTTTATGCTTGTTTAGGAGGAGTAGGGCTGGTATTATTTCTGCCTTGCCAAATTTGGGAAAGGGTTTGGTATAGGGGGTGACTAAGAGGGATGCTGAGTAAATGAGTGCTATACCACCTCCCTTTTTTGTGTTCTGTCATTCCTTAACATGCAGTAGTTGGGAGGAGTTATTTCAGAATCTTGTATGTGGGGCTTAAGCCAGGTTTCTGAGATGGCGAGAATATCGGGCTGGTTATGTAGAAGCCAGGCATGAAGGTTTGGAATTTTGTTACATAGGCTCTGAGCATTTAGAGCTGAAAAGTGGATGGGTTCACCTGTTGCTTGGGGGGGGGAGGGGTTGGATGCAGGGTGGTAGAGCGGCCTGTGTTTGGGTGGATGTCCCCAGAGAGGATAGAGATAAGATGATGGGTGAGGTATTTGGTTTGTTTGGGGGTGTAGTATACAGGTAGAGAGTTTTGTGGACATTAGACTAGTGTAGTTGGGAACAGTGATTTTAGAGTTAGGTAGGAGTCTATGGAGAAGTGCATGCTAGTATTGAGGGGGTAGAGACTGGGAGATATATGAGTAGCAGTAGATGTGTGCCTTGTAGAGGATGGGGTAGTGGTGTGAAATGGGGGAATGGTTTGCATTAGTAGGTTGGGTGATATAATTTAGGAAAGTCAAGGTAATTAGAAGTATTTGAGTAAGTAGGGATAGAGATTTAAGGGTCATAATGTTGGTTATTAGAGTAGAAGTAGGGGGTGGGTTAAGTTGTGAAGTTAGTTTGAGTAAGAGATTATGGTTTAGGTTAATTGATTAGTAGTTTATCAGGATAAGTTCGATTTGGCAGTAAACTCTGAATGGTAGGTTTACTATAATGAATGAATTATGGGAGGAGATTTTGGGGGTATGATGGGTAGTTTGGATTGGATGGTGGAATCAGTGGGAGTGGCTAGCTAAGTATAAGTGTAAGGGTACTGGGGCGGGTGGAATTTGGGGGTAGGGTAGGGTAGGGGAGCGGAGTGAGCCTGTAGGGTGAACAGAGCAGGTAGAGCCAAGGAAAGGAAGAATCAAGGTCAGAAGTGAAAAACAATCAGTGGAGTGTAAGGTAAGTTCAGATGAATGTATGCAAGGGGTATGGGATATTCTAACAGTGGTATAGGGAAAGGATTAGAGTGGTTCAAAGAGGTAAAAGATGGCACCACAGGAAGGAAGGCAAAGTTAAAATGTCTGGGGGAGGGGTTGGAAGGAAAAGAAAGTGAAAGAAACTGGGGGAGGGGTTGGAACAGAGACTGGAGATGGATATCACAGTGGCCCAGCTGGTTGGAACCAGTACTGACAGGTTCAGGTCAGCAGTGTGAAACAGCACTGAAACAATTAGAAAGGAAGCAACTGTGAAAATCAGAGCTGAAGAGAGAATGAGAGGAAGCCAGAGATGGAAATGTTGCAGATACAAGTTTAAAAACAGGAGACCAAGGGAACAGAAGATGTACTAGGGGTTAAACAACACTCCTAGAGTGTGGCTTTCTTTCTTTTTCCTTGTCAAATCATATATTATCCTTCTTATGTGGTATCTCTGTATGTATCAATAATCATGCTTACTACTCTTTTTTATCTTGCTTATTATACTTTGTAATTTAATTGCTACACTAATCTGTGTAAGATGTTTAATATTACTGATGGAGCTTTTCTCCTCGGGTCTCCACTGAAAATGGGCTTGTGCTCAGTTGGACCAACCCATTTAACAAATGTGAAATAAATAAAATATATAGATCTGTGGGTGTGTGTGTGTGTGTGTGTGTGTGTGTGTGTGTGTGTGTGTGTGTGTGTGTGTGTGTGTGTGTGTGTACTTAGTAGTATTACATAGCTACTACTAACAAAGTAAGAAATACCATTTTCATTGTATTAGCAGTTACAGGGTCTACACATTTGAATTAGCATAGGGCAAACCTAATAGGTCTTAACATTTGACTTATCATACAGCAAAGTCACTAGAAGTGATTAAGAAATGAAAAAATAGGTAGGAACAAAGCAAAAATAGTTGCCTTTATCTGTAAAGAGTACACTGATTTCTTAAAAGCAAAAGAATTAGAAAGTAAAACTACATATAGGCTTTAATATATCTCTTGTAGTTTGGTTATGTAGGAGAATATTATTTCATATAACAAACTGGAATAATAGATAGATAAACTGTAGAAAATTGATATCACTGAAAAGGTGACAGGGCCTCCAGCTTGGCTATCATCCATAATTGCATCATTCTAACCAGAGGCCGAAAGTAGTAAAGACCTCCACTGACATCAATGTATCCCATACAGTAATACAGAGTTAGAGGCATTTGTCTATAACAAAGATGATATCATCACTGAGTGCAGTAAATCGATTCTGTAATCTTGATTTGAGTTCAGAATTCAAACAACTTGAACTACACCAAGACAACAGGTATAGTTACAACTTCTGCTATTCATCTACAGATCATGAGATAGAAGAAATTGATCTTATGTATGACTTCTCCATCAGAAAAATTTCAACACAGTAAAACGACTATAGTCAAGGCATGCATATTAATGATAGAACACAAAACTAACGAAATTACATACTCAAGTTGTTTGTCTTTTCAGCTTTTCCCAGTTAGGGTTCGCCACAGCAGACCTCTGGTCCGCTAATGATTGGCAGTCGATTTTTATGGTGCCGAGTTGCCATTGCGATGCCCAACCTTCATTGAAGACATGCCCATTCACACATGTCTTTCGAAGGCCACTCAACTGCATGGAGGACATGCAGACTCCACACAGAAGGCACTCCAGCCGAGAATTGAACAGGAGAACCTCTTGCTGTGAGGCAACAATGCTACCGCTGTGCCACCGCGGTGAAATTACACACTCAAGAAGATGCTTAAAAGGCAAAAAAATAAATCGGTTAAGAAAATGTAAATTTGGCAAATATTTAAGTTCCATATTTCTTATTTGCAAACAACAGAATGTCATCTGAACCAGATAAAGCAAAAGACGTGCATAACATGTCACCTGTACATGATAGTAAGAAAATAAGTCTACTTAAAAACAAATGTAATGGTTAAGAAAAAGACTTGGTTGCTGTACAGGGATGGTATGATACAGAAAACTGTTCACTTGTAGACTAGCACCCAGCAAAACAACAGTGCACCTCCAGTTGTATAAAATAAAAAAAAGCACCCTCTCCATGGGCAATTCTACAACACAGACAATTTGGTAATTCTTAAACATCCACAGTATACAGATAAAAAGCACGCTGCCATGACTGGGATTCCCTCACAACTCCTTTATTGAAACAATCGTGTACATTAAAAAAGATTGAGCGCTTTCTTCCCTATATCCAGGGATTTCATCAGAATCTGTGACTAGTAACAATTTCTCCCCTTAAATACTCTACAATAATGATGGCATCACTTGTTACCCAAATAGTTAATAAAAAAGAGATGTTTAAAGTACAACATACATCAATTCACTTCATTCTGTTGTGAACCCATAATACATTGTTTTCAAACCCATTCACATCTTAAAAACTTTGTGTGAAACACTTGTAAAAACTTTATAAAAAACTTTATATAAAACATTATGAAAAAACTATGTAAAATACTTTTTCGTCCCTCTATATTGAGTATACTTCCACTTATAAATCATTTCGTAGCCTCCATTTTTTTATTCAGTAGAGGCTTTATTGATATAATTTCATTTAACCCTGGGGTTTGACTTGCTTGTAACTTAATTTGCCATCTTGTTTCTCTTTCTTCTATATGGCTTCTATAGTCTCCTCCCCTTGGGTTTTGTAGCACTTAATTCTTAAAAGTCAGTAGTCCAGAAACACACTTGTACAGCTTATAATTTTCACATCAGACAGTGCTCTAATCATGGTTTTAGATGAGATTTTTGCAGTATTTGGAATACTGCACAGTATCAAATCTGATAAACTTCTTCCCTTTAAAATTTTAGTCTTCAAACACAAAGGACCCACATAGCTGATTTATTTAGAGAATTATACATCTTAGTGTGTCATTACAGTATAATAATAAAGATGCAAATAGAATTATTCCATTATTCTTAAGCACTCTCTTCCTGTCAGTCAAATTTCTATTTAAACATCATCTTACTATTTAATTAATAAATGTTTACAATATGCACTTGGTCAATAAATATATATTCTATACAAAATAAGAAATCCATCATTCATTCTTTTGATGTTTCACCATTGTTATATATTTACAAAATTGCTGTTGCTTTAGGGCAGAACTTGATTTTTTTTTTATTCCAGTTTCTGTATTATGGCCTTCCAGAAGGAGCAATCGAAACTGTATAAATTTAGGTTCTGTTTCTTTTAATCTGTTTCTTGTTATTCCCTGGAATTCAGAAACACAGCAGATATGGTCATGTCCAGCCTGCTGTGGTTTAAATTGTTGGCCCAATGTGGCCCAAAACTCATTACTATTTAAAAGACGGGGAAATCAGTGCAAGAAGGTGAACTTATTAAATACTACAGTCACAGCTGTAGCAGACTCTGTGGTAACAGGGTGTACTACTGTGGTCTGGTCACAGGGAAAGACGAAGGGAATTCAATGAACTTTATTCATGTGTGAGCATCCAGGAGGCTCAGGTAATCATGGATACAAAGTAGCTGCAAGAAGGAGAAGTCATGTGGAAGCCTTAAAGGGCCTTTATAGTGGCCATTTCATCTATTTATTTGATCATATTAAAGGATGGAAATGGGGCTGTATGGAAAGTAATGAAACAGGGAGAAGCAAGCAGAAGGTAGAACATATGGCATGACCAGGATGGAAGTGAAGAAAGTAAAGTAAAATATTTTTATGGATCAGGTACCCAGTTTATACAGAATATGTGCACTTGCACAAAAGGTGAACATGTTACTTACCACTTGCAGAGTTCAGGTACAGATTACAAATTCTGAACACAATTTAAGTGTTGGCCAAATTAACTTAAGAATTTTCAGTTTGATTGTAGATGGAGGTGGAAGTGCTACAACTAGAAATGTTACTACAAATTCTGTACTGTAAGGTGTAAAACATATATGCCTCTGCTTATATACCATGCAGTACAGGGACTCCATTTCCACTAGTTTAGTTGTGGAATTGCATATACCCTCCTGGAGTCATAGGGTGAATTGTGTCTGTGTAGTGTTGCCTGCAGTTAACTAGATGTTTGCACAATGGCTTGTTGAAGTTGGTGAAAAATGTTGCCAGTTATTGTGAAGTGGAAATTAAGTGATTCAAAAATTCTTATTTGTGCATTTGCATTACAGCATCCAGGCACTTGAGTATGTGCAATATAAGCATGAGGGAGGGCACCGAGCCTCACCTCACCTCTCTATGGAAGAATTCATAGAGCTACAATAGATAAACGTACATCAGGTGAACCATCTTCAAATTGCTTAGAGGTGCTGTATCCCAGCTTCTGACAAATATGTGGTACTTTTTCAGCTATAGTTTTCCAAGTATGTCTTCTTTTACCTGTTGTGTGGCTTAACTACTTAATATTATCACTCTGACTTTACTTTTAAGACTGATTGAATGGGTGGAGAGTGTGTGTAAGTGCAAGTCTAAGACAGTGGTTTTGCTGAAAGGTTTTTAATCCTAATGGCAAACACATCCAGCAGTAGGTACTCAAAGTCCATGTGAATACATTCAGGCCAGCTGTGAAGTAGCATTTTGCATCAAATCATTTATCTGTTGTATAGAATCTAAGTATACCATGGACTATGATATTTGCGGATGATATGATCTATAGTGAGTGTAGGGAACAGGTTGGGAGGTGGAGATGTGCTTTAGAGAGGAGAGGAGTGAAGGTCAGCAGGACTAAGAAAGAATATATGTGTGTGAATGAGAGGGAGGACAGAAGAATGGTGAGGATGCAGGGAGTAGAGTTGGAGAAGGTGGATGGGTTTAAATACTTAGGATCAACAGTTCAGAATGATGGTGAGCACAGAAGTGAGGTGAAGAAAAAAGTGCAGGCATTGTGGTATGGTGGAGAAGTGTCAGGAGTGATTTGTGACAGACGGGTACTAGTAAGAGTGAAATGGAAGGTCTCCAAGATGGTAGTGAGACCAGCTATATGAGTTGGAGATGGTGGCACTGACAAAAAGGCAAGAGTCAGAGCTGGCGGTGGCAAAATTAAAGATTTTAATATTTGCAATGAGTGTGATGAGGATGGACAGGATTAGGAATGAGTATATTAGAGGGTCAGCTCAGGTTGGACAGTTTGGAGACAGAGCCAGAGAGCCAAGACTGCTTTGGTTTGGACATTTGCTGAGGAGTGATGCTGTATATCTTGGGAGAATGATGTAAGGGCTGGAACTGCCAGGTAAGAGGAAGGCCTAAGATAAGTTTTATGGATGTGATGAGAAAGGACATGTAGGTGGTTGGTGTGACAGAGCAAGATGCAGAGAACAGGAAGAAATGGAAACGGATGATCTGCTGTGGCAACCCTAACAGGAGTATCTGAGAAAAAGAAGAAGATAGAAGCTGAGTATACAACATTTGCAGTGGTTTGTGTAACAGTGAGAGGAAACAGTCATGTCACTTTGTTGACTAGAATTTAATGGCTGTGGGAGTATGGATGACACCTTATCAGTAATTTTATGGACCTGATATTAAACAGTCTGTTCAGACAAATAAGGCTGTGAAATACTCCAGCAGCATGGTATATGTGTAAAGGGTACAACAGTGTAGTAAAAAGTTGCCTGGAACACTCGTAACCACCATGCTTAATACCAGATTTTTCCATGGCTAAAGTTCAATGTAAAAAAGAGCAGCAAACAAAACTACACTGCTGACCTTGCTGAGAAAGCTAGTTCAAAGTCATGATTTTAGACACAGAATGAGGTGCTTCTGCAGGCCCTCTGTCTCAATAGCCAAAGTCTCTTTAAGCAAGATTCTGCTGACCAGGCCTACTGAGATCTTGGATGGAAAGACCTTCCAGTAGACTTTAATACTGTTGTGGCTAGGCCCGTACATATGAAATGATCTGCCTCAGCGCCACCAATATAATTTGTGCAGCAGCAAGAAAAGCTGTTCGCCTAACATGGGAAGGTCAACAGGAAGAAAACTGTTGGCCCAGCCACCTCTGATGGAGATTAAGGAGTTTCTGGTCTATTTCACAGGCAGTGACACCTCCCTGAGGTTCCACAGTGTGTGATGAATATTGTACATAGTTTCATTGTTCTCTACGCATATCCATTGGAGATGCCCCAGGTATGTAGTCTTCTTCCTATGTAACAGTTCCCCCACTTTTCTTTGCCCCATTACTCACTGGCCATTTTAATAAAGCTGTCTGCTTTGAGTTATACAGGAGTAATTACAGGAATATCAGGGATTGAGTTAGCATACCTGTCTGCATGAGTTATGATATTTAAATTTTTGGTTTGTAAACACTAGCATTATTACATGTTTATTAACTGCACATTGCTGGTGCTGGATTATACTTGCACAGAGGATTGTGCTTGACTGTGTTCACATGTGATTTTCTGTCTGGCACCACTACTATGGCATTGCCAAGACCTGATGTCAGATGCTCTGGCTTATACTTGCACAGAAGATTGTGCTTGACTGTGTTCACAGATGATTCTCTGTCTGGCACCACTACTGTGGCATTGCCATTACATGATGTCAGATGCTCTGCAACCACCAATAATGATGGCAGTGAATAGCAGGCATGTTTAGAGAGTACAGTGTATGCATTGAACACAGGGTGTGTAACTACTGGATCTCCTATACAGTTAATGGACACAGCCTCTGTGCTTATGGACATCCAGGAGAGAGTTACCACACAGGGATGACAGGTTACTGGGGACACTGGCAGTGAGGACAGTGTGGAATCACTACAGGGACTTTCAGTATCAAGAACTAGCTCCATTGGATGGGGTAGTACATATGGAGGGTGGGTACTGATGCTCAATGAAGGCATATTACTGCAGTCTTCCTGAAGATGCTGTGTCAATGGCTATCAGTTGATGTGCATTGTCAACATGGCAGAGCAGACTAGTACCACCACAGCCATTTCAGAGTTAGTAAGGGTTATACAAGATGACCTCCCGAAAGGTGTTTTCTGTATGTGTGACAGTTTTGACAGACTAAATCTCTTACTAGAGCATGCTTTGACTTGAAGGCTCACCTGCCAGATATCCAGGAGTGGTGGTCCTTATGACTATGGATGGTCTAGATCACAATCATGGAGTGTTACCACGTCCTCTGTTACATCTGTTGTGAACATGTCTACATCTAGTAAATGACATCTCCATGGACATGGCATGTCTGGTAAGATACATTTTTCAGTCATGCAATATGCCAATTTCTATCTAGGGCCATGGTATGACCAGTATATTATGTGGTAGAAGCAACATTCAAGTGTGGATGTGTGCAAAGGATGCTCATCTCTCTGCCATTCATGACCAGGACCTGTCTGGTGGATCTAGCTGCAATGCTGCAACTACTGCTGAGGATATGTCCCAGCAGATACACACTTAACACCAGCAATGCTCCCAATGCATCACAAACAGATATCCACTGTCACTGGTCTTTCACAAATCCGTTTATATCGGTGTTACCACATCCACACACTCAGAGCAGCTACACACAAGTGAAACCTTGTGTCCTCAGCATTCACACATTTCCCTGTGAAACTCATCCATGTGTTCCCTCCATAATCTGTGCAAACGATAATTGTGTCCTGTCCTTTGTATTTTTCTTGGTAAGCATAACTTGATGTTTGGTTTGCATGCATCAATTTTCTTGTGTTGCAACTGATTTACTAGGGGCCAAGGCTGCATGCAGGCTGCTGCCTCATTGCCAGTGCCATGGCATACTGAGCCCACCTTCATCTACCATGTTCATCCCCTGCTTCTGACTCCTCCACCAACTCATCTGGCTCAGCATCCATTGTCTGATGTGCAGAGGACTACTCCTGCCACAACTGCCATCCATGCTGTAATTGCTTCCTAAAGATGGGCATTATGTAACATCGGATGTACCAAATGTAGTTTTGCACATGCACCAGGATCATACAGCAAGGCAGCACCTGATAAATCCAGACAGCAAAAGCATGTCTTACGCAGACCGTACATATGCTCCAAAATGATACCCACTTATGATAGGGGGTAGTTGTGCACCTTCACTGCCTCATTCTGAAGATATCTGATAGCAGTCATCAGCAAGGATTCCAAGGCAAATTCAGCTTTGCAAATAGGATTCCCCTGTGGGAAGTCACGTCTTGCAAACCCTTGGTACAGATCACAGGTATACCATATGTTGATGTTAGAATACCCATCTTGGTGGCCTACAGATAGGTAAATCACACCCTGTGCCTTACAGTCCACCTGGCAGTTAATGGAGTTGTACTTTGTTGTTCATATACCTTCTTCCAGGTTCCTCTGGTTGGGACTTTATTTCAATGACAGTTTACTATATGGACCCCCAGTACCTCTGGAAGATAAGGTATATCATAGAAATCATGCAGGATATTCCCTCTTTCATCTGTGGTATGTAGGAAACCTATATGCATCTTCACATGCAACAGCATGGCATCAACAAACCGTGTATTCTTAAAGATGATGCCTGGGAAACCTCCACTGTGTCATAGGATAATAGGAGGTTACTAGGATATTACACGGAGGTCATTTCAAGCCTAGCTGTTTCATCCCAATGTAATATCATACTCTAGTCAATACCCAGGATTGTATTTAGTAATGACTGCCCATGCCCAGGAGGGTTGTGGGCACTATCCCTGGTAAGAATATATGGTCCCCCATACACTCGTCCGGGTTCTTTTTGAACAGGGTCATCGAGGTGGTCTGCTTCACATGAATTGGTATCTTATTTCAGAGATGGGGCAGTCGCTGGAAGACAAATCTACCCTCCAGCATGTTTTATTCAAGTCATAGGCCATATTTAGGTCCCTGGAATGGGTAGCTCTAGTCCCATTTGATTTACAGATGTGCAGAAAATTCACTAGGTTTGGGTTGGCAATTGCTCTGTAAACCAGGCATAAGTCTCCCCTATGAAAGTCTATACGATACTGAGTAAAGTGACAGGGACTTCAGTCATTTTGTATAATGCATGTGCAGGAATCCTTTGATCATCTTAGTTAGAAAGCTTTGAGGTCTCTCCAATTGTTGCAGGTGCTTTGTACGGCACATGCCAAAAGCGGAGTTATACTCAGTTATGGGTCTGATTAGTGATGAGTATAGAGGGGTTAAAAACTTCTGTGCTCTAGAGGCGATGTAACACAAAAAGGCCAGCACCAGGGAATGAGGCAGAATAATACAAAAATGAAGACAAAAATGTTTATTAGAACCAGACCGGTTTCAGCTTATAGCTTTCCTCAGTGGCAATACATGAAATGTGGTTGACAGACTGCATTTAAATATTAGAGCCAACAAGGCAAATAATGACATCATTTCCTGTAGGATCCAGAAAAAAGTTTTACAAATAAAATACATATTAATGTATGTATAAAAAAATTGTATGTATAAGAATAATAACAACAAACATTGAATGTTCAAAAAAATAATATTCAAAATGATTAATATTCAAAAAATTTTTTTGATTGAATGTATTCAAAAAAATTATTATATAAATTATTATATAAATTATGAATTTATACCTGGACATTGAGTCAAAACTTAAGAAAAGTATTATAACTTATCATTAAGACCTGGGGAAAAAAGACCCCCCAGTTTCACTATCCATTTCTTTTCTTTGTTGTTTAGTAAGTCATGCCATCCTGTTCTGAAATCTTTATTTCCAAAAATTCTATCAATAATAGTGAAAGTAAATTTAGCTGTTGAGTGAGTAAGTGAATGTTTGTACAATGCATTGGTCATTCTACCATTCCGAATGTCCCCCAAATGTTCAGACATACGACATCTAAATTGTCTTGAGGTCTGACCAATATAAAATGCTTGGCATGTACAAGTTACTAAATAAATGACCCACTCACTTCCACAGTTGGCAAAGCACTTAATATCAAACAATTTACCTGTATTTTTGCTAGTAAAGTTCTTGGTTTTGAAGATGTATTTGCAAAATGAGCAATGTCCACATGGATAACACCCCACCAATCTATCTCCAGAAAGAGTGGTCTGACAAAAAAGGCTGGATTGAGACGTGACCCTTTTGTAATAAGAAAAATGTGACCGAAGAGTTTTGCCTTTTCTATATGAAAATTTGCATCTATCCCCCAACCAGTCATCTATTCTTATATTACTTTTGAGTATATTCCAGTTTTTATTAATAATATCTGTGAATTGAGAAGTATTCCTCCCAAAAGTGGTAACTAGCCTGATATTATCCTGTTTGTCCTGAGAATCTTTTGATTTATATGATAATAAGCTTTCTCTAGATTTTTTAGATGCCCATATAGAGGCATTGTGGACATTATCATGCTGGTACCCTCTCTCTAGAAATCTATCAGTCAAATCTTGTTGACGTGGTTAAATCTTGTTCAGAAGAGCAAATTCTTCTAATCCTCAGAAATTGTGATTTGGGAATATTCTTGATTGTATGTCTGGGATGTAAACTGGAGGCATGTAGCAAACTATTATATTGAGAATACTTCCTATAAACTGTAGTTCTAAGTGTATGGTCGGGTTTTCGCTCCAAATGAACATCTAGAAAATCCATTTCTTGTGCATGATAGTTAACAGTAAATTCAACACCCCACTTATTACAATTAAAATACTCCACAAATTCTAAAAAATATTTTGATCCCCCTCTCCAGACCAACCAACAGTCATCCAAATAGCGCCGCCAAATATCAATCTCAGGTAAGTATAAATTGTGCATACCATCATAGATAATCTGTTCCTCTATATACCCCATAAATAAGTCCGCATAAATAGGGGCAAAAGAAGCCCTCATAGCTGTGCGATACCTTTTCTAATCAAGTGTGCTACGTCAAAAGCCTTCCTTACTGCAGTAGACATATGGGGGTCAAAGTTAAGGTAGCACTTTACTTGTGATCCCAGATCTCTTGACACTTTGTAGGTACAAAACGTATTGTTAATTTGATAGTGTGAAGGGACATTGTTTTACTGAAGGGAATGATAATGCATTTCATTGCATTCAGTTTGTGACTAAGACACCAGTAGTTGGTCTGCATAAGACCCTCCTGAATTGTAGAGCCATCATTTGGGGATTCAATAACTGCACTCAGTTTGTGGTTGTCCACAAACTTGGTCAGCCACAGCCATTCAGTTTTGGCCTGAACTTCTGAGAAGTATATACCAAACAGTAGGGGGCCCAGCACTGATCCTTGTGGCACCCCACTGGTGACAGGTCTGCTGGTGAATGCAGAGTCACCCACTTTGATAGTGTGTGACCGGTTTGTGAGCCAGTTGGCAACCCATCTTACAACAAAGGGGTTTACATTCAGTTTGTTAAGTTTATTGGTAGTGCCTGAGTGTGGGATTGTGTCAAAGGCCTTTGCTAAGTCGAGGTATGCTGTGTGCACAGATTTGCCCTCATCAATGGCCCTGGTCACATTTTCAAAGAAATCCACCAGGTTTAACAGGCAGGATATGCACTTGATGAATCTGAATTGGGTTGGATCCAGGGTTTGGAGGTCACCTATGTCTTTATTTATGAGGTCCTTGATGATACAGTTCATGGCTTTACAGATGAGGCTGGTCATTCTTATGGGTCTGTAATTCCCTGGGTCTGTTGCTAAGCCACATTTGTGGAGGGGAATAGCTGTTGCTGTTCTCCATTCCACAGGAACAAAGCTTGTGGCTAGGCTGTGATTATATAGGGTAGTTACTAGTGATGCTTTTTCATGGGATGCCTTCTGTTGTTTTTTTGCCTTAGACAAGGCGTTAATGACATGCTCTTCAGATACGTAGGATGGAGGGAAGTTGGAGGCAAGGTTTTTGATAAGTTTGGAGGAGATAAGGAGGTGAAATTTTCACCAAATCTGTCCACTAGCAGGTTTGCTGTCTCTGTGGGATCAATGTGTGAGATACTGTTAGTCACTAGTTTGGCACATGCTTGGGTCCTACCTTTTATGTTATGTACGTAGCTGTAAAAGGCCTTTTGGTTATCCTTGGCTGTGATTGCTGAGTTTTTCTCAAAGTTACCCATAGATGATTTGACATTTTGCCTTATTTGCCTGTTGAAACTGATGAGGGTGATTTTTCATTTTTGGGGCCTCACCTTAGTTTTCTTAGACAGCATTTTTTTTTTTGCATTTCTTGTAAATTTTGTTGATGTGGTCTGTCCACCAGGGCACCTTTGTTTTACTTGGTGCTCTGGCTTTGATTCTGTCTGGAACAGCCTAGTCTATACACTTATACAAGTGATTGTACAGGGCTTTAGTGTAAGTTTGGTGTAGTTACCACTTTAAGTTGGGGGTGGGGCTTGGAATGCATTTATACCTTCCCCTAGGAGGGTATAGTTTGCTTTGGTGAAGTTTTTTAATCTGACTTTACCCTTTGCGAGTTCTGGTGTTAGTGCAAATATGAAGGTGACTGATTTGTGGTCAGATTTCATTAATGAGGGTCCAACAGTTGTGGTGGTGCATCTGTTTGTCATGTTAGTGAGAACCAGATCTAGTATGTTTGTTCCTCTTGCTGGAGTTTGAACAATTTGTTCCAGGGCATTTGAGTTAACAAAGTCAAGGAACTTTTGATCTAGTGAGTTAGGACTAGAATAGGTTTCCCAGTTGATGGTGGGATAATTGAAATCTCCTATGACCAGAGTGTTTGCAATATTTAGATTGACTCCAGTTTGGTCAAATAAGCCTCATGTGCATCATGGCCCATGGAGGGGGATCTATAACTAGGTATGACTTGAATGTGGGTCTTGCCCATAGTATCTGAACTTGGAGTAATTCCATGGAGCTGTCCATTCTAACCAGTCAGGAGGTGAATTTGTCTCTAATATAGATATAAACCCCACCTCCTTTGGTTCTCACATGTTCGTTTTGTGGTCTGAAGTTGTGGAAGGCATTGTAGCTTTGCAAGGCCGTGGTACTGTCCGAGGCCTTGAACCAGGTTTCTCTGACTGCATAGACAACTACATCCTCCAGTGATAGCAGTGTTTCCAGGGTGTGCAGTTTTTGGTTTAAGCTCCTAGCATTTAGCAGCATAAGTTATATTTTGTTATGGTTGGCAATTTTCATGTCTGCAACTTTGTTTTTGAGACTTTGCCTAAAAAAGGCACTATGAGGGAGGCAAGATCCTTTGCCAGCAGCTGAAAGCCTAGTGGTGCCAAGTGGAAACCGTCTCTGGCAAAGCAGTGAGTTTTATCAACCATGTCATCCCAGGTTGACAGAAACTGGATCCTCTTTTAATGGCACCAAAGAATAAGCCAATTATTAAAATTGATATTGTTTTGTTTATACTCTGGCATCACTCTAGGTGATGGTAATATGCTGCTCAAGGCTAGGGAAATAACCTGCTTGGGACATGTACTCGGAGACATCAGTCATGCCTCTATCCATTTAGTCCAGTGAGGTATGTCTTAGATCATTCACTCCAATGTGCTATGGCAATCATAATGGTACTTGTTGTCGGGAGAACTGAATGCATGCGTGATCCATATCTGGGATATGTAAAGCCAAGCATACTTTCATACCACTGAAATATGTACTCCATAAGTCCCATGGACCTGCAGATGAGGCTGGCATGTCCACAGCGTCTTAAGTGGTGTCCCTATTTACACAGTAATGGTCTACATTTTCAGTGTCATGGACTGCATGAAATGTTAAGTGTAATGAGATGACAAGTTGCCTCCAAGGGCAACAACATACACCACTTTGGCTTGTAATTGGAAATAAGAGCTTTTTGCAGATACACATTAGTTCTATGGCAATACTTAACATATTTACAAGCTTCACGGGAATGAACATGGAGATTAAATGGCGTTCATTAACAATGGTGTTGGAGCTCTGCATTCCACAGTTTATACATTTCTGAATCACCCCACCATCTTGATTTCTCTCATCTGAATATGTTTTTACTAATGATTCTCATTGCCATCTTCTTATATGGCCATTAGCATATAATGCACCCATCTCTGCTGATAGGCTTGGATTGCTGATAGTATGTTTCTCTCTAAATTGCTCATCAGACAGAATCTCTTACCACAGTGTAACTAAGTTTTTCTGACTACAATGGCTATTTTTTCTTGCTCTACCAAATATTATCCAAAAAAGGGAATAATAATTGGCATTTACATTTGGTGGTATTTAAATATTATATAAAATCAAAATGTTGTCATCTTAAATTTGCATGCCTGAGTAGATGCTTATAGTTTGTTCCTAGTAAGTTCTGGGTTTTCTGTAGTCAACAGAATTATGTTCCCAATCTGCAGCTATATTTTCCTTACATCTCCAGTATATACAACTTTTCTATTTTTGCTATATTATATGGCATGCACAATGTATATATTCCCCAGAGTAATGAGGTTGCAGTACACTTAACAGATCTTAATTTATTCAAGTATTTGTGTCTAAATAAGAATCTTGTTCTCCCTTTCAAGTTGGATAAAATGGATTTTTATTACTGTCTGTATATTTGTGTACTCTAATAATTCCGAATATTAATTTCAGATGGATTTTGAAAAGCTTTGAGTTTTGTAAAATGTATACTCTTTATGGCTTTCCCTTTGATATTTTATATCCCTCTTATATTTTTGTTAATTGTTACTTCCTTCCATAAATTAAACATTTATTTTCTTGCAAATATACCGTTAGGTTTGTATTTGATATTTCTAATAAACCTGTATTTATTCCCAGTGGAAATATAGTGAATAATCAAGCTTTTCTTCCCAGTCCACCAGATGAGGCCTTTATGATATATAATACGCAATAATCTTTAGTATAATTTTAAAATATCGGTAGCTAAACAGATTCTTTATATTTTTTTTGAAAGTCATTTGATATTAATAACAAAAAAATGTTTAATGTCAGCATTTTAACTTAGCTATTTCAGTTTCTATTTATTAAGATTATACAGTTTGCAAATTAGTTTTTTTTTTCCCTATTAGTTTTGGTCCTATGATTCTCATAGTTACTGGTACAGGTAATATACAAGTTTTTAAACTAGAAGAAATAAATTAACTTTTTATATCTAGAAACCCTTAGCTGTCCATTATTCCATGTTTTAATATGTTTTTTGTAAGTTATTCTTGGCTTACGGTGATACCACAAAAAGATTATCAGTATTCTTTTCATTATTTTAGTCTGAGATTTGTGGAGTATTAAAGCTGTTTAAAAACACTGTTCCATTTTCCTTTAGTTTAAGCACCTGTATTATTTTATATATGTTTATTTCTATTATTTTTCTCTATAGCTGATGCTAGTGTTGCTCCAAAGTAATTATTTTTTTCATCAATATCTATTGTATATTTTCTTCAAAACTTTGTGTATACATTACTTTCAGGTTCATACTTAAATGTTTAATTTTATTACCATTAAATTTCAGTCTAAAAATATCAATAACATGTTTAATTTCATTCCGTTCATCTTTAAACAAAGATCAGTCATTGTTAATAAAATATTATCAGTGAAGAGCAGTATCTTTGTGTAATGACTGTTTATCTTAAAATCCTTTATATCTACATTTATATTATCCGATAGTTCCATACTTAGAATGGAAGGTATAAGCAACAGTGGGCATCCTTGTCTAAAGTCCCTTTTAATGTTTAGTGCTTCTGAAAGATAAGGGCCTGATTTAACACATGCATCAGTATCATTAACATCATAATTATTATTATTATTATTATTATTATTATTACAAAGAGTTTGCAATAATTTTTTGAATGTTTGGAGAATGTTAAACATTTTTGACAGCAAATAATCCCATAGTAGTAGACGTGTTTTTTTTTTCTGTGTGTAAATTATAAGCTGCCATCTCGTTGTTCCTGCTTTTCTAATGTCTATTTAGTGTTAATATTCTTTTCATATTGTCTTGGGTTTGTATATTAACAATAAATCTTCATGTATTGGGTATGAAATTGTATTTGCTATTTTATCAATATATATAGAAATAAATATCTTCCGATCCAAATTTAATAATGTGATTGGATGATAATCTGCACAGCAGATAGGATCTCTCTATGCTTTTAATATTGATTGTATTATAGAATATACCCAGGATTTCAGGATGTCCTGTCTTTATCTCAGACATTAGTGTCTAGAGTTGATATTAGTTGTACACCTTTAGATGGAAATACCTTCACTGATATTTTCATATTGTTTTAAAGCTTAAGTATATCTCTATTTTCTTTACTCTCCAAACACTTAATATCACTAATTTGACCTATTGGCTAATTTGTATAATTGTCTGGTATTAATACTATATATGATATGATTCGATTTCTCCAGTATTTACTTTTTATTTTAAACTATTTGTTTATATTTGCTATTTTTTCTGTTTTGTTCATTTTGGCAATATCTATTTTTATGTCTATTAATTCATTGTCCTGCTCTTTCAATTTGATTCATATCCATTGTACAATTCTTCCATATATGTAAGATTTCAAAGTATCTCAGAGCATGTTTCTGCTAATATCTTCTTTGTCAATAAATGTAAAAAGTATTTATTTCATTTAAGAACTATTGTTTAAATTCTTTCATTTTAAAATATATATGCTGGTATTCTTTTCTATTTGCAGATTATTCTTTACTGTTAATGTAAATGTTTCATTATGATCTAGTATAGACATACAAGTATACAGCAATATTTAACATAATGATTTTGGTTTAGCTTTAAGGAGAGCTTTATGTAAAGAACTACATTGATCAGCATTGTGTTAAATATATTTGTGAACAGTCTTATAAATATGTGTTTAGTAATTGCATATTTTCTGAGTATAACTGGTTGTTGTACATATGAATTGATTGACAATATATTATAGAGTCATTTTGCCTCATTTGTATATACTTTGAGACTGGTCATCATGCAGAATAGCTAGTATATATGAAATGGCTATCATTTCTTTGTGTATATCAAGAAAAAAACTCAAGAGTTTTGAAGTATATTTGGAGTTTGTGTTTAGGGCCTTTTGACACAGAGCTGCTTACCAGAGAAGACATTTTTGAACATCTGTTCTATCTGAAATGCTCTTGCTGTCAGGCACATTTGTGGATATTTTTTCTCTTTAGAATACAGTGCTAGTATTAGCATTTCAAATGATGTCATAACTAAGAACCAAAATTTGGTACCATTAGGAAAATAAAACTCAGAAACAAATTTGATTAAATTATATTATCTCACATAGTGTTCTTCAGATTCTGAAGAAGTCTGTTGGTGATGAAAGTATTTAATCTTGTTCCTATCAAATTGTACATTGTAATTTTAATGAGCCTTATACCATTAATTAGATTTGTTCTTCATGCACTCATGAATACACTTTCCAAGGTTTCTGTGTAATCTGTGAAACTGTAAATCCATCTTAATATTTTGCATGTTCACTTTATTTATTTATTTATTTATTTATTTGACATTTGTTGGTCAGGAAAGTCCGACTGGATCAGAAACCCATTTTTTGTGGAGGCCCAGGGAGAAAAGCTCCACATAAAGCACAGACATTTTTACAATTTACAGTTGTGTTTACACATTACATTCTATTCTATTACAGAAAAATACTGTTTAACTTAAAACATTATTGCATGCAGTTACAGACATAGTAAAGCTTAATATATAAATATAGTAGCGGTTTACAATTAAGTTTGTCTAGGATACAAGGTAGAATTATATTTGTAAGAAGGTAAATAAATCATTGTAGGTAATAAGTTGTTAGTTTGTGGGGTTTCAGAGAGTGAAGGTTTAAGTGTAGGATTACTGAAACGGGGCAGTGTGATGGTTAAGATAGTAGCATAGAGCGAGGGATGTTAATAGAGTAGGTATATAAGTACAAGAAATATGTAGTTTGAGATGTAGGACTTGGAACACAGGAGAAATATGATGTTGGTAGGTAGTGAGTTAGGTGAAGAAAGTGGGAGATGCTCAGTGGTGAGTTAGGGGAAGATAAAGGTGGTGAGGAGGTGGTGGGAGGAGAGGAAAAACATGTAATATGAGTTTATAGTTAAAAGACAAGAGTAGAGTCTTTGGAAGAGGAATAGGAACAGATGTGAGTGTTAGTCATTTTTAGAGTGAGTTTGAAGGTCTTAAAGGAATCTGTGATACTGATATTCGAGAGAAGGGTATTCCATAGTTTTGCAATGGTAAAAGTGTAGATGTTTGGACCAGCTCTTTTTATGTTTATATACTTCTAAAAGTTGTTTATTAGTGGAGGAGAGACTTCTAGATAGGATATCTAGTTGTATGATAGGTTTTAATGCTGGGCAACTGTCTGGCTAATATATTTTATATGCTTGAGTTAGCTGTACATAACTAAGGTACTGGGAAAAATCTAGCCAATTTAATTAATTGAGGGCATAACAGTGATGTATGCAATGAGATAAGCCAGTTACAAATTTTGTAGTAACATGATTGCAGCTTGTTTTTGTGAGACCTGTGGAGGTTAGTTACTATGGAGCCCTGCATACAAGAGAGAGGGAAACAAGTACATTTTGGCAAGTGTTTTTTTGGTGGAGATGTCCATGAAATATTTGTGCTGATATAGTTTGCCAAGCTTAAAGTGTGTGTTTTTAATGATTTTTAGCATATGGTGTTCAAAGGAGAGTTTGTCAATGGTAATAACCAATAGCGTTGCATTAACTATGATTTCTATTTCTGTATTATTTAGTGAATATATTTTGAAGTCATGAAGAAGAAGTTTTCATGCAAACATTAACAGTTGCTCTTTCTCAGATTAAGTAGTCATTGTGCATCATTTAGCCAGGTTTCAATGGAGGTGAAAGCATTTTGAGTTATTTTTAGGAGATGCTGAATTTTGTTGGAGGAAGAGATAATGGTTGAATCATCAGCGCATTGAATGAGTGTGGTTTGAAGAGAGGCAGTTTCAAGATTGTTAATGAAAGTATTGAACAGTAGGGGACCAAGAATTGAACCCTGGGGGACTCCAGTTTTGGTTTCCACGAATTGTGGCAGATTCATTTCCCATTGAATGCCTTGTTTTCTATTGATTAATTAGTTGGCAAACCATTTTAGAGTAGGTGGACAGCATCCTAGTGTAGATAATTGCAGTAATTTTTGATGTGATACTGTATCAAAGGCCTTAGATAAGTCCAATAGTATTACTGAGGATAGCTGGCCAGAATCCAAGCCTTTGTTTACAGTGTCTGTGAAAGATACAAGTGCAGCGGATGGGCTGTGTCCTCTGCGAAAACCATTCTGGGTGGGTGTAATGAGCTTGTTATCAGTAAGATGTTTCAGTAGTTGCACAGGAATGCACTTTTCCAGTATTTTAGATGAAGGAGAGGACAGAGATGGGGTGATAGTTTGTCAGTTCATTGATTTTTACACCCTTATGTAAGGATGTTGCAACTGAGTTTTTTACAAAGTTGAGGAACTTCAGATTCTATGATAGATCTATTAATCGGTATGCTGTCAGGGTAGGCTATTGCATCTGCTGTGAGTTTTAGGCATTCAGAATGGAGCTTGTCAGAGGAGAGGGACCAAGGTTTTAATTTGAGAAGAAGCTTATGTATTAGAGAGGTAGGAATAGGTTGTAGAGTGAAAGCAGGAGTTGCAGAGATAGCTGCGGGGATTACGTGGTTAAGGAAGTTGTTAGTGCTGGTATTATTATTAACTGATTCAGGTGGGAGAGGATTTTGTGTTGAGGTGGAGTTTGTATTTATTGTAGGATAGTTTACGAGTTTGTGTACTTTCTGTGAATTGGGAGTTAAAGATGTTAGCTATTGCAGATGAATCTTTCTCAGGGGCTGGTGAAGGGTTTTGAGTGGACCCAGAAGTCAGGGGTTTGAGATAGAGTTCCAGACTTTTTTTTGGGGGAGGGGGTTGTTTTGGTTTGCTAGTTGTTGAGAGAAGTTTTTTTTTTTTGTCAGCAATGACTATTTTTTTGGATTTATTATGTAGCTATTTGTATGTAAGTAGGTTGGTGTCATTTTTGTTCTTATGCCAGTTTTTCCATGCTTGGTCTCTAGCTTGCATTACTTTTTTGTGACTTTAGTAAGCCATGGTGCATGATTGTTTTTTATTCTTTTGGTACGAAGAGGGGCTATGCTATTAAGGATATCTAACAAGACTTTGTTAAAGTGGTAAATGGCATTATCCAGAGAGAAAGTTTTTAATGAGGACTGCCAAGATGCAGTCTAAGGTAGCTCCATGGTGATTATTATAGCAATAACCCACGCCTGGGTGTGGGTAATGCTAAATTTACCCACGGTTGGCGTGGTTTGGTCCCGAGGGCGAAGCCCGAGGGACCAAACAAAGCCAACCGTGGTAAATTTAGCATTACCCACACCCAGAAGTGGGTTATTGTTATTATACCATGACATTATTTAAGAAAAGAAACTATTACTTTTCTTAAATAATGGCATAGAATAATGCCTGTTTACTGCCCTTCCGCAGATGTCTGGCATCCGGCAGTTCTGATGTACTGCGCCTGTGCAGTACATCAGAGTTGTGCAAAAGCAACGGAGAAAGCAAGATCTCAGTTGCTTTTTATGTCTCGCTATGTTAAATGAGTTTAACATAGCGAGACAGTTTTAAAATAAGCAACGGACATCTCCGTTGCTTATTTTAAAACTGTCTCGCTATGTTTAACTCTTTTTACATAGCGAAACAAAAAGCAACGGAGATCTTGCTTTCTCCGTTGTTTTTAAACACTGTTCGCTATGTTAAATGGGTTTAACATAGCGAGACAGCTTTAAAATAAGCAACGGAGATCTCCGTTGCTTATTTTAAAGCTGTCTCGCTATGTTAAACCCATTTAACATAGCGAGACAGTGTTTTAAAAAAACGAGTTATACTAATGGAAAAAAGTCCGGGTGACCGGACCTTTTTCCATTAGTATAACTCGATTTACAACGGGCACGCCGGCCAATCAGCGTGCACGTTTTGGGGGGGGGGGGTCATGGTATAATTTGCATTCTGGTAGGGGTAGTTATGAGCTGTGTAAAGCCATGAAGGTTAATACTATTTTCCGGATAGTCAGTGATAAAAGTTTGCCAGTTGATATTTATGTCTTTCATAATAAAAATTTCATTGTTAATATTTGTGGTGGTCCAGGAAAGGAAGTTTTCTAGTGTAGAAATGTTTTGGTCAGGGGGTATGTAGACTACTGCAACACATATTTGTTCAGACTTATTTAATTGTAAAGAGGTAAAGAGAATTTCTGCATTAGCAAAAGAAGGGACTGGCTTTAATAGGGGAGAGATGGCATAGGTATTGCAGTAGATTAATACTACACTGCCTACTTTTTTTACAGGTTCTGTCATTTCTTAGAATGTTGTATCCTGGCGGAACTATTTCAGTATCTTTAATGTGTGGCTTTAACCAAGTTTCAGTGACTGCAACTATATTAGGAAAGTATTGTGTGAACCATATGTGAAAACCAGTAATTTTATTATATCCACTGCTTACATTTATTGTGACAAAAACATGTTTTTAGAAGGGAGAGATTAAGTAAAGGTAGTTGACTGTGAAGACCCGGGGTTGGGATGAATATTTCCACATTGGAAAAGTTTGAGGAGGTAGTAAATGAGATGATGAAGGAAGGTACTTTTAGTGGTAGATTTAGTGACTATGTGAGGTAGTAAGTTAAGTTTTGTAGGGGTGGAAAAGAAATTAATTTAATTGAGGTGGATATGGTCATATTCAATTAGGCTGGCACTTACATGAGAGTAACTGTCTATGTGCATGGTCAGAAGTGTGGCCTGAGTGGATGTTTTTAAAGGGGGATGTGTTAGGGAGCATTTTAGGGATGTGAGTTGTATAAGTACGCTTAATGAGATAATTAGAGATAACATGAGAATAGTATGGTGTAATTGAAGAGTCATAATGTTTGATGGGATAGATTTGCTGGTAATGGAAACAGTGAGTAGAAAGTGGGAGGGAGAGTTTTGAGTAGTGAGTATCAATGAAATACCACATTCTTAGATTATATTCAGAACGTGTTCTTAATTAAATTATACCCAGTTTTCAATGTATTACTATAAAGTATATTATTATATTAGAATGTCTTACCTCATTATCTGAAGACGATGCTTTGATAGGTAAATATTCTACTTGTAAGATTATTTTAATTTTGTTGTTTACCATTCATAAAAGCATTTAATGTAACAACTAATTCACCACATTTCAAACACATATATTACTTTCCAGTCCTTTAACATTTTTATTGTTTCTTTGTTTACCTTACATTCTAAAAGTCTGTGTCCTCCTTATTTCTTCTTTCCATCTTCACATATTGCAATATTAGCACTTTTTTTTAAATTTTTGTTTCTTTAATGCCACTGCAGTCCAGTTCTCTTTATCAAATGTTCTCTTAAGCAATGATTGTGTCCATTTCTTTAACACACTTTCTGGTATCAGCTGATGTCATTGTACAAAATTAGGTGTCTGTTGTCTTCCTACTGTATTAAATATTTTTGCCTCTAATGCCTACTGTATTATTAATTTTGCCGGAAAGCTTTTACAGTATTTTCACAAGTTGTTTTTACCAAAGGCCAAATAGCTTTCTTTTTTCTGTTATTTTCAATGAATAGTCATCAACCCTCTCAGTATTTGTAAAAACGTTTATGGGAGCACTGTTCCATGCAGATTTCAGTACCAGTTCCTTGTTTAAATCTGACAGAAATGTGACAGTTATAAATTTTGATTTTTCCTTTTCTTTATTTGTAGAAATTATTCTTATAACTTGGTGAGACATCTGAATTCCAGAAGATACACTTTCACTCAGTGTTAGTGTTTTGGGAATCCATGTTGTCAGAAAACTTTCCACATCATTTCCTTTGAGATTTTTTGTTATACCAAATAGTCTTATATTGTTTAATCTCTCTGTGTTTTTTTTTTTTTAGTTCTCCATCTTCTCCAGTTGCCATGTATTTTGTTTTGACAGAAATTTAGTTTGATGTTGGACTTCCATAACTCATCCCTGCAAATCATTTAACACATTCTCCATATCTTTTATTTGGTCATATTGAGATATTATAGTGCATAATAAATCATTTTGTTTTTATGATTTTTGTTGTCAAATATCTATTTTATCAGTTCTTGTACTGATGTAAGCAGTTGCTTTTTGAGATGTATTCTCCTCGTGACAGTTTACTTTAGTTCATTCTTTTAGGCAGCTTTTTCAATTTCTTGACTCACCGAAATATTGCTTCTTTCAAATTTTTTTCTGCCCACTAAAAAGCACTGTTTCAGTCATTATACAATATTTTGTTACTTTCTGATGTTTAGTTTATTCCATCAACATACTGGCCACAAGAAAATAGTGTGGTGGAGAGAGCAAGAATATAAGGAAAGTGTGAAAATTGTGAATGTAAAGAATACAACATGAGTCCAACAAATGTTGAGCATGTTGAAAAACTAAACAAGTTCTATATAGCCAAGCACACAAGGCAACAGCAGCCAGACTAATGTTTAGATATTAATTTCAGATAAAAAAAAAATCATATGCAAGTAAGACAAGGGACATGCCTGAAGAACTGGTGAGGAACGGAGGAGGAAAAGTGAGTTTGAACACAAATTCAACTTTACTTTTATATAGCTGTTTTAACACAAAACACATTGACATCAGTAAATAGTTTACATAACACTGAACAAACAAATATGACATAATTACCAATGTGAATCTATATTGATTTTGCAATTGCTGTCATCCCACACCTATCTTAAGCCAATTCAAAAAGCTATGTTCTAAGGGCCCCACAGAAGCCAGCCAATGCTGGCCACTACTGAAGCTGCCACAGCAGATTCCACATGTGAGGAGCTTGATAAGAAAAGGAACAAAATCCCAATGTCTCAATAGAAACCTGTGGAACTGTCTGCAGCTCCTCAGAGGCCAAAACCTGAGTACAATGGTAGGGCACCACTAGCTTCTTCAGACAAAAGAGCTCGGATCATTACTCGGGAGATCCATTAAACCTAAGACCTAATAAATAAATGCATACTGAACAGATAGTCAGTGTAAGCTGTGAAGACCAAGACTCACATGTTGGTGATAAAATGTATCCTTTAGTAACCTTGCAGATGAGTTTAGCACCATCTGAAACAGGTCAAGTTCACTTTTAGGAAGTCCCAGGTACAGGACATTACATTAGTCTAACTTTGTAGAGACATGAATGACAACTGAGAGAGCAGCTGCAGTCAACAGGTGCTTAATCTTAGAGATGTTTGGAAATGAAAACATGAGAATTTCACAATGACTGACAAATGGCCACCAATACTATATCAAGGTTTACATATATGGTGGCAGTAGGGTCTGCAAACTCAAGCCTATCGCCACCATATAAAATGGTGGCAGAGCAGAGGACTTCCTCAAAGTTGCATGAACTGCCAAGGTTTCAGTCTTGCAGGTATTTAGTCTCTGAGAGGGAGGTGTGTGAGTACCAACAATATAACTACTGCAACTAGACTACTCTCCTTTAACAGATCTCTTTGTAGAATCATGTATACTGTGAACAATGCATGGCCTGAGCTTGAACCTTGGTCTATTCCACATAGCAATGGTATGTGGAAGGGGAACTGATCCTTTAACAATCTTTTGGTGAATAATCAGAAAGATAAGAAAGAGCCACTATAAAACTTCATCAAAGCTACCACAATAAGTTTGTAACCACTGTATCAAGTGCCATTGCTAACAGTATCAAATGGCGCTGAGAGTTCCACGAGGACCTTTGCAGAAGAGTGCCCCTAGTCGCAAGTTAATAGAAGATCACTGACAACCCTCACAAGGGCTATCTCAGTGCTATTATGCAAGCAAAAACCTGATTAAAAGAGATCCATGAGTTGATTAACTGTAAGATAATTGTCATTCTGTTTATAAACAACTTTTTAGAATAAATTTCCTCTAAAAACAGAGGTTAGTGACACTGAGTTGTAGGAGTCAAAATTATTTTGATCCAAGGATGGAGTATTAAGAGAGGAATAACTAAGGCTCTTTTGAAAGGCAAAGAGAAAACACATTCTCTGAATTATTTGTCTCAACTGTCCCAAATTTTGTAGAAGTTCCTGTTTTTCCTTCACCTCATAATTATTCTTTTCAGTTTTTGGTAATTACTGACAATTACAGTCAGTCACTAATGCCAGATACTGCCACCTTGTTCATGAAATGCACATTGATGCAACATCTGCTGTTCTGTTACAGTACCTTTTAGAATTGAATTAGAGTAATATTTAAAAAGAGTAATATATTTTTGTGTGTATTGCGAAGCTTGCACTGTGCTCATACATAATTAATTCTTGTGCAGAAATGCATGTTGATACAAAACCTTTTCTATTAGCTTTTTAATTGAATTAGCATAAAATTTAAAACTTGTGTTTACCTCTGTCTGTCTGGATCGTGGGGTATTTATATTGTGCTTGTATGTAATTTGTTGGGTATTCATATCTGTAATGGAAAAAATACACTTCTCAGAGGATGTAGAGAGAATTGTTAACCACTAATGGAGACATGATTTTCACATGCAGCCTCTGTGCTGTTTTCCTTTTCTTGGAAATCTAATGTTGTTGTTTGTCTTTCGGCTTTTTCCTGGTAAGGGGTTGCCACAGCGGAACTCCGGTCCGCTAATGATTGGCAGTAGATTTTTACGAAATGCCGAGGTGCCAGCTCGACGCCCAACCTTCAATGAAGGCACGTCCATTTATGCAAGCATGTCTTTTGAACGCTACCTAACCGCGGGGAGGACATGCAGACTCAACACAGAAGGCACTCCCAAGCCAAGCCGAGAATCGAACGGGAGAACCTCTTGCTGTGAGGTAACAACGCTACCGCGCACCACCATGGCAACTGGTTTTCTTGGAAATCTAATGTGTAGCAGAAACTGAAGTTATTTTTGTCACCTTTTTGCTCCCTATAGCATATTTATGTTGATTGCTGCAGACCTGATTACACATCTGTCCATGACTTTGACTCACATGTTTGGTGTGTGTATTATTTTTGTCACCTTTTTGCTCCCTATAGCATATTTATGTTGATTGCTGCAGACCTGATTACACATCTGTCCCTGACTTTGACTCGCATGTTTGGTGTGTGTGCCAAATAAAATGTGTTTTCCTGCCAAATCAATGAGGACTGCAGTCACTAAACAAGGGGAGGTGGCAAGTTTGGATTCCTGCGTCTGATGTACATTTTATGAAATAAGTTGGAATAGTTATTCTCAAGGCTAGAGTTTGTTTTTGAACTATCTTTGATTTTGCAGAATGTCTATGACTTTATCTCATATCTTTGGTCTGTTCTCATAATATTGAAATTTTTCTGGCAAATTATTGAGAATTGCAATCACTATATAATGATATTTGACTTTGTTGAGTTCCTAGAGTTCAGAATTGTATGCCTTTGTAAAAACTGTTCACTCTTTTTTAAGTATATAAAGACCAGCATTTATTTATTTATTTTTGAGGGGGGGAGCTTTGTTCCCAACTCTTATGCTAAGAGGTTGATTGATATTTTTTAACATAGTAGGGTAAGGTATACACATCAAAGTGGCTATTAGCGCTCAAAGAAGATGGAAGCTGACTGTAGGTGAAAGTAGCTTCCCCTCTTGTCTGCTCAATTTAAACAGTTTGACTTTGCAGGACTAGCTTGTATTTTAGTGAAATAAGTTGGAATCCTTAGGCTACTGTGTGTTTGTAACATATTGAAATACATTGTATCCATAATTAGTTTCAACACAATCAGACATCTGAGGTATACACAGACAACAATGGAGCTACCATAAATACTGGGTATCTGTGGATGAAAATGGCTGCCTCTGGCTTTTACGGTCAAGTCATTAATCTCAGAAACACATCATTCTACTTAATTAATTTAAATGTGCTTTATAATCACTGACCCAGTTTGTCTACTTTCAGGATAACTTGTTGAGTACAAAACATCTGAACACTTAACACACATAAAGGTAATGCAGTGCATAAAATAATTATCTAACATTTTAATATTTGGAAAAGGTATCACACAATTCATGCAAAGAATGAATAACTGCTTTATTAGTTTCACAAAACACTGTAGCATACCTCTTAATATCTTTGGGCAAGAAATCCTGACAAAGCCAGACATAATGGGGGACAAAGGACAAAAATATGGACACATTTAAATATTGCTCTTCTAAATTTAGAAGGTTGCTAGAATAACAGGATTTGTGTTAGCTTGCATTTTCGGAAGGATATGAAGTCTGAAACTCAAATGTATTTCATTATTTAGTGACTTTAATCCTTAGATCATCCCTTGTCAAAAAAGCACAGACCAAAAATATTAGGCAAAAATCTAGACATTCTGCGAAAATCTATACAGTTGAGAGGTATACACTGTAGTCATATAGCACAATCAGGAAGTTCAACTAATTAAACTTGGTATGTTCATAGCTTGGGATGCTGTTTGTGTGTGACTGACAAAAATAAAATCGTGAATTACATTGAAATGGTTGAATATGTACTCACTATTTTGGAAAAATGATGAACATCATTTACAAAACAAAAGAAAAATGACAGTGGGAAAAGGGATATCATAGATGTGTGCAGTATTTGCGAGAAGAGTTTCTATAGTAGACTTACATAGTTTGTGTAATGTATTATAAAGACATGACAGATGACGAGAGGAGTTCAGCAAAGCAGAAGTTGAGCAATAATTGTTTTTTGAAAGCAGGTATGCTTTGCATATTTTAGATTTATTTTTTTAATTTTTAATATAAATTCATTTTATGACTAAATTGTTTTTTAAGGTAGAAAGAAAGAATCTGGTAACCAGCTAGGAAGCAGAAGGACATTTATCAGTTTGAAAACTAGGGAGCCTAAAAGCAAATGGGATTTCTGTTTTGCAGTTAACCATTTTGCTTTGCCTAAAATGATGGCTAAAAAAACTCTGTGTTCTGCCTTGGAAGACAGGATAATAGACATATGGATACATTTGCTAATTGCTTCTAGGTTACAAAGATTCTTCTCTGATGCTATGGCAATGAAAGGGAGAATTTATTATCATTGTGCTAGGAGGATATATTTTTCAATTGCATATCTGCTTCTGGGTGACAGTAGGGAAATGTTTGCTGGTCAGAAGAATAGTTTAATTTTGGCCCTTGTTATGTGATGCTGAAACTCTACAAGCACTTTAGGCCAAATAACTAGATAATTGAAGTGGCTTGTTGTCTCCAGTTTACCATGGCTGTTACACATGTTCTACCATTCAGAGAGTAATAGAATGAGCTTTTGGTATGTTTCATGTAGCATTGCTTTTGTTTTCTTTATGTTTAGTAGCTACTGTACTTTCTGTGCTCAGTTGTAAAGTGGAGACTGATAATTTGCTACATATAACTATATTGATTGCATATAGAATGTGTAATAGTTACGGAAGTTTAGATGGCAGTCTGTTAATGAAGATAAAGAAGTGTTAATAGAATGGAACTTTTGAGCATACATTTTTAAGGATGGAGCACTGAGTGACAGATTTTTGCTTAATTCACAGAAAAGTTTTTGCTAGAGAGAAAATCTTAGAAACAGTCGAGGGATTTTGTGCTTAATCCAAGAGCAGTGAAATCGTGAAGTAAGATGTTATGATTCACTAGATAAAAAGCTTTAGTGAGGTCTATGAAGACTGAAATTATTAGGTTGCCTTTATTTGCATTCTGAAGAATATAATTTGTTAATGTATGCAGTGTTTTTGTTATTGCACCTCTACCCCTCCAAAAACATGTTACCAGAGAGATATCAAGTTGATGAAACATGTTTCTTGATGGGATTAAAAGGAAAGCTGTTTAAAACTGGAAGCAGTCAAAACAAAAGAGGGTCTTTATTTTCCATGTTTCTTCTGGTTACAGCTGCTGCTACACAGTGAAACAAATGTCTCATGCAGGCAATATTTCAAAGAAAACTCCATTAGCGGTGTTATTGTCCGAGCAGGTATTCCACTCACCTTGATACCTGCAATATTAGTATGCTGCTGGATCCCACTCACCTTGATACCTGCAATATCAGTATGCTGATGGATCCCACTCACCTTGATACCCATAATATTATTATGCTGCTGTATCCCACTCACATTGATACCCATAATATTAGTATGCTGCTGGAGCCCACTCACCTTGATACCCATAATATTAGTATGCTGCTGTATCCCACTCACATTGATACCCATAATATTAGTATGCTGCTGGAGCCCACTCACCTTGATACCCATAATATTAGTATGCTGCTGGATCCCACTCACCTTGATACCCATAATATTAGTATGCTGCTGTATCCCACTCACCTTGATACCCATAATATTAGTATGCTGCTGGATCCCACTCACATTCATACCCGTAATATTAGTATGCTGCTGGATCCCACTCACCTTGATACCCATAATATTAGTATGCTGCTGGATCCCACTCACCTTGATACCCATAATATTAGTATGCTGCTGTATCCCACTCACCTTGATACCCATAATATTAGTATGCTGCTGGATCCCACTCACCTTGATACCCATAATATTAGTATGCTGCTGGATCCCACTCACCTTGATACCCATAATATTATTATGCTGCTGGATCCCACTCACATTGATACCCGTAATATTAGTATGCTGCTGGATCCCACTCACCTTGATACCCGTAATATTAGTATGCTGCTGAATCCCACTCACATTGATACCCGTAATATTAGTACGCTGCTGGATCCCACTCACATTGATACCCGTAATATTAGTATGCTGCTGGATCCCACTCACATTGATACCTATAATATTAGTATGCTGCTGGATCCCACTCACCTTGATACCCGTAATATTAGTATGCTGCTGAATCCCACTCACATTGATACCCGTAATATTAGTACGCTGCTGGATCCCACTCACATTGATACCCGTAATATTAGTATGCTGCTGGATCCCACTCACATTGATACCTATAATATTAGTATGCTGCTGGATCCCACTCACCTTGATACCCATAATATTAGTATGCTGCTGGATCCCACTCACCTTGATACCCATAATATTAGTATGCTGCTGGATCCCACTCACCTTGATACCCATAATATTAGTATGCTGCTGTATCCCACTCACCTTGATACCCATAATATTAGTATGCTGCTGGATCCCACTCACCTTGATACCCATAATATTAGTATGCTGCTGGATCCCACTCACCTTGATACCCATAATATTATTATGCTGCTGGATCCCACTCACATTGATACCCGTAATATTAGTATGCTGCTGGATCCCACTCACCTTGATACCCGTAATATTAGTATGCTGCTGAATCCCACTCACATTGATACCCGTAATATTAGTACGCTGCTGGATCCCACTCACATTGATACCCGTAATATTAGTATGCTGCTGGATCCCACTCACATTGATACCTATAATATTAGTATGCTGCTGGATCCCACTCACCTTGATACCCGTAATATTAGTATGCTGCTGAATCCCACTCACATTGATACCCGTAATATTAGTACGCTGCTGGATCCCACTCACATTGATACCCGTAATATTAGTATGCTGCTGGATCCCACTCACATTGATACCTATAATATTAGTATGCTGCTGGATCCCACTCACCTTGATACCCATAATATTAGTATGCTGCTGGATCCCACTCACCTTGATACCCATAATATTAGTATGCTGCTGGATCTCACTCACATTGATACCCATAATATTAGTATGCTGCTGGATCTCACTCACATTGATACCCATAATATTAGTATGCTGCTGGATCCCACTCACATTGATACCCGTAATATTAGTATGCTGCTGAATCCCACTCACATTGATACCCATAGTATTAGTATGCTGCTAGATCCCACTCACATTAATACCCGTAATATTAGTGTGTTGCTGGATCCTAAAGCAATTCACTCTATAGTTTCAACTGTGCAAGGCTGAGTTCCTCCCACCTGAATCCTGTGCTGTACAAGAAGAATTGTCCCATTACATTGCTGAAATGCTGACATAAACGTAACATATTATCCTAAAACAAAGTACGTCCTACATTAAGTAACATGCTGTGTTTTGCACTATAATTAATTTTGTTGAGTGGTGTGTACACTTACAAGGATGGTAGTGCTAGGTAACTCCCACCCCTCCTCCCATTTACTACATAGCTTTAAGGGTATTTTTATGTTAACCTCATACAAGCTCTCTACCATTAGCTGAGGAAAGGCTTCTGTTAAATTAGATAGGTAAATCTAAGGAAAGGTCCTGATCATTGCAGTTTACATACTGTCATGAGCTTTGCTGGCTAATTCATGATTGTTTTTTTTTTTTTGCAGTTTCTTGGTCTGTCACCAGGTCTGACCCGCTCCATTTGCCCTCACTACACTCAGGTTCACTCTGCTCCCCTTACCAACCCCCATATCCCACACATACCCACTACACCCATATTTATCTCTACTCAACTCCTCCCATCACTTAACCACAACCATTCAAAAATCACCACATCACTTCCTCATCTACTGACCCCACCTATACAGTTTAAGCCCATTATCTCCCTCCCTCCCTTTACTTGTCCCTCCTTTTCACATCTCCTGTTAATCTACCTATGTACGTCTACTAATATATGCTACATATCTATATCAAAATTCTCACTATTTATGTAAATAAATCCCTTCCCCTATTTCTTCTCATTATGTATTCCTTCAGCACTACAGTTTACATATTCAGTGTTTATCTAAATAAAATGTCCGTTTAACTTTCAATCCTTCCCCCTATCTTTCCTAACCCACCTTTCTACTAATGTCTTTTGGCTTTTCCTGGTTAGGGGTCGCCACAGCGGAACCCTGGTCCGCTAATGATTGACAGTGGAATTTTACAGTGCCGGGTTGGCAGCCCGATGACCAACCTTCAAGGAAGGCACACCCATTCACGCTTGCACCTACCTGCATGTCTTTAACGTCACTCGACCGCAGGGAGGACATGCAGTCTCCACACAGAAGGTGCTTCAGATGAGAATCAAACTGGAGAACCTCTTGTAATGAGGTGACAACACTAACTGCTGCACCTCCGTGGCTTTCCTAGCCCACCTTTCTAATCCCCCCATACCCATCTAACCATAGCCTATCCTCCTCCTCACCTTCCGCTCCTCCCACCTTAACAGTATTTCTCATTAACCTATCTCTACTACCACCACCATATACCTTCTTACCCAGCTACCAATACTCTACTACAAGACTCCTCCTTCTAAATTCCTCCTCACCATGAGTCCAACCAACACTTTTACACTACCATTCTTTCTTTTCTTCACACTCCTCTTTTACCTACTATACATCACCACTCTCAATCCCATCTCCTCACCCCTCAAACACACTACTAACACATCTCCCATGTTTTACTAAGACATAGCTCCAAGACACTATCAAATAAAAAACAAAATAAAAAATATTCCCACAGAAAGAAAAACAGCTCTCCCTTACGGCCCCATTTTGTTTACCACTAAGTTATAAATATACTTTACCAAACCTAGCATACAACAACTACTGCAGTACTCCTGCAGATTAATGACTTTATTTCTATGTGGAGATATCCACCCAAATCCTGCACCTTCATCATCTGTTACTCCTGTCCAACACTACAGGAGCAATTCCCGAAAATCCTTATATATGGTCACCATAAACCTGCAAAGCATTTGCAATAATATCCTTGAATTCCATGGTGGGATTAGCCATTATCACCCTGGTATCATTACTGTTACAGAAACATGGATAAAACCTTATATTAAGGACTCCCAATTTCTCCCTCCTGGCTTCACACCCATAAGAATAGATTGTTTGTGTCTTTCGGCTTTTCCCAGTTAGGGGTCGCCACAGCTGAACTCCGGTCCACTAATGATTGGCAGTAGAGTTTTACATGCTGGCTTGCTGGGCCTAACTCACAACCTTCAACGAAGGAGCACCCGTTCACACATGTCGCCACACAGAAGACGCTCTAACTGAGAATCAAACGGGCAATGTCCAACTGTGAGGTGACAATGCTACCGCAGCACCACCACTGCAGTCCCACAAGATAGACTTGACAAAAAGGGAAAAGATGCTGCTCTACTCTTTCCAAACACCTTCAAAATAGTTCCCTACACAAATTCCACTTCACAGTTTGCTAGTGCTGAAATTCTTATTTCCTTCCTACAAATGAATAACTCTAAAAAAATGTATGTGTAATAGTTCTCTATATCCCCCCTGGTAACAACATTACTTTGCTAGAGGAAATCCTTGGCTGGATTTCCACCAATATCAGCAACAAAGCCATAATTTTGGCCAGTGTAAATATCAGCTGGCTAGATCGCTTAGCCAGTATTCCATCTTCAAATATTAATCTGTTCATTTTTACTCAGGTTATCACTTCCTCAAATAGACCAAATAGAAACAATGACTGTGGCTCCATTTTAGACTGGGTTGTGGTTTCTGACCCCAATAAAATATCTTGTGCAGGCACTCTCCCTAACACCCTTAGTGACCACCTCCCTGCCTTTGTTCACCAAACTGCCCCCTGCTTTCATAAAACACACCAACAGAAACAGATATGAACCTTACAAAATTCATCCCAATTACTTTCATAGATGCATTAAAAATGATCAACTGGTCCACGCTAAAAATTCTCTAAATAGATAATGCGGTTAATTACATCAACTCAACATTCCTAGATAAACTAAATAGCCTCACTCCCCTTTGTCTTAAGCAAATCAAAGCACACCATGCCCCATGGCTGATAACACCACTAAAGAACTTATGAGAGCCAAAGACAAAATCTGGGAAAAATGGCTATCAAATAAAGACCCACCTGACCTGCTGCAAATTAAACAACTACAAAACCAAGTAATAAAACTAGTTATCAAAAACAAAAAAAATCATCACCTAAAACTTCAGAATGACCACAGGTTAAACTCAGAAACATTCTGGAACTCCATTATATCACTACTAAACCCAGGCACGAAAAGCAACCCATGTCCATATCCTTAAAAAACACCTCAAGAAATAGCCACTCTCTTCAATTCTAATTTTATTAATACTATAGCACAAATTATTGCTACTTTTCCCCCCAAGCCCATAGTAACCCAAACCCTACAACTCCTTCAAAAGTATCATTTTGCTCTCCATCCACGTTACCCTCTCCATTCTATATCTATGTTTACTTTTAAACCCATTTCAATAGTCACAATAAAAAGGTTAATCCTCAAACTCAAACCGACAACCTATCTACACAGTTCCTAAAACTAGCAACCAAACCCACCCTATTGCTATACTCCTAAATAGATCCATTCAAGAATCTGGAGAAAAGCATTTATTCTTCCTCTTCATATAGGTGGCAACAACACTGACATCTCAAACTTCAGAACAATAGCCATTCTATCACTCATCTCAAAGATCTTGGAAAATTGGATACATACTCAAATCCTAAACTATCTGATTCAAAATCAAATCCTGTCTCCCACAAATCACAGATTCAGGCCAGGTCACAACACCACAATCACCCTCATATCTGTTATGGACACAATAAACAGAGCCTGAGACTCTGGCAAAATTGCCTCCTGCCTCTTCCTAGACCTCTCAAAAGCATTTGACACTGTCTCCCACCCTTTACTCCTAACCCAGCTTTCAAAGACTGGCCCCTCTTCCCCTCCTCTCTTAACTGTTTCTCAAACTATTTAAAAGACAGACAACAGGCTGTTAAATTGCAAAACTCCCTTTCTCCATATCTCAACACCCTCTACTGGTATTCCCCAAGGCTGTATACTTGGACCCGTCCTAGTCAGCATCTTCCTCAACAGTTTTCATTCCTCACTAAGTCAAGGGTCACTTATTCAATTTCTGAGCTGCAACATATAACTCACTTAGCCTTCACCTCCACAAAGACCTGAATGTATAACGATATTAACCAAGCTCATGCTATTCACTCCTAGGATGAATACCTCTGTAAATAAAACCAATTTCACCATACTCTACCAAAGTAGCACCACAACTGAGGTAATTTTATCACAAACATCTTAGGACTAATAATTGATAAACACATGAAATTTGACTTGTATATTCACAGTAACATAAGCAAAACTCACCACAAGCTAGGAATCCTCTATAGGCAAAAATCCTTCTTCAACACTGCCAAAAAACAAATTCTAGCTTCTACTTACCTACTACCCTGTTTCTTATACGATGCTTGATGCTGCACTGCTTACCAACCTTTAATCCTCTCTAAAAGGTAAACTTGAATCTTGTTATAACAATATCACCAAATTTGCTACTAATACCGAACATCATACCCATCACTGTACAGCTGTATACTCTCTGAACTGGCTAGAACTACCTCACTACCTTTCTTACCTGCAGCCTGCAATAGCACATAAAAGTATCTTTATACCATCAAACTGCCCTGCTCTCAACCCAGTTTTCAGTTTCTACCATCCAACTAGGCATCTCAGACCCAAGAATCAGCACCGACTGACTGTACTAAAACCAAATCTGCCAGCTGGTCATTTTCTCTACTCCTGTTCTGTAGCCAAAACATGGAATGCCCTACCAATAACTATCAGGACTACTCAAAACCTTAACGCTTTCAAAACCTCACTAACCGACTATACATACCTTCCATTTGGATTTGCACCTGCACCTCGTCTCCCCCTCTCAAAACCTAACATCCTCTGTTGAATACAGGCAGTGATGTCTAATCATTTACTGTGTATCAGGATCAACTGTAAGATCTTACTGTTGCTACAGTCAGAAATAATAATGAAATGTGTATTCTGCCTACCTGTGTTACTCTTTAACACTGTCATTTTTGTTACTTCACCTTAATATATCCACTTGTTAATTTGCTACTCAGTGCTGTATATACTCAAAAATTAGTATTCTTTGCATTGTTTTAACTATTCGTATAGTCTGCGTGTATTTTTTATTCATAAAGCTTTTCTCCCTGGGCCTCCACTGAAAATGGGCTCCCCACAGCCCAATGGACTACCCTGGTAAACAAATGCAAATAAAATAAATAAAATCTATCACCTGAAATATGCTTGGATTCATGCCCTAGTAGAAACAGTACTGCAGAAGGAGTGAGTATGGGGTGCTGTCTTTTACATGAAATGATGAATACAGGCCCTAACTGCCTGACCTAGTGGTAGCTTAGGTAGGTATTGAAGATCTCACTACAGTTATTGAAAGAAGAGCAGGGACACTTTGTGTGTATGACCTATTCTCCCCAATCTGTATAATTTTTATCTCCACTGAAAATAGGTCCTAGGCCTGGTAGCATTATTCAGTCAATAAAATATCAATAGATACATAATTGCAGGCACATTTGCATTGATCATATTAACATTTCAAAGCAATCCTGTATTGAATTGCACCTGTATACTGCTACAGCAAGTGGTTTGTCTTTATTGTAAACTGTCAAAAAACAGTTTATGTTGATAAGAGTTGTATGGTAAATCCACCCAAAACTGGAAACTCTGGAGTTTGTGATTGATACACATACATTGTACCATGTATTTTACCCTACATTAAGTTCATGTTGAACACCCTACTCAGGACAAATGGACAGTGCAAATATGTGGCTAACTTTGAAAATAAAGCCTGCTAAAAAGTCCTCAAGTCATTAGGGTTTAGAACTGTGTTAAAAAGGACTGGGTCATAGCTATGCTATCTCTGTCAGATGACCACTGGGCACCAACTAAATAATTTATACTACTGGAGCAACATTAAAAGCAAATACATAAAGTAGAATTTTACATAAATTAGACTTCTGGTAGATAATAAAGACGTAATATGTTGCATTGCTTGAGGCAGCGGAGAAGAAAAGAAAAAAGGAACATGTAACAAGCATGGGGAAGTAGAAACATAGATGAACAGGCTGAAGGTGGGATGCACTGCACTGTAGGGATGTAACAGTGAAAACAGAATGTAATTTCATTTTCAATTTTTCAAAGACCTTTGATAAGCCATTGAGGGTGTTTTATATTCTATATTCTTGGCCAGAGGTGGAAGTTCTGAAAGAAATTTACATACACTGAGTCATTCATAATTCTGGCTTTACCATATTCTTTCTGAGATATTCTACATCAGGCCTATTGTAAGACAAAGCATCTGCTTGCATTTGGTTAAGTATGCAACGCCAGCCACCTTCTTTAACAAATTAACTTAACGGGTGCATCTGTAATTAATGCAGAACAGTAATGAACATTTGATTACCAGCACTGTAGACATAATTTACATCATAAAATTCCACCTTTCATCAATCACATAATGGGCGGAAAGGGGGTTCTTTTATCCTTGTGTCTTGCAGCTCAGGCTTGATGCTTCAACTTATCCTGCCAGCAGTGACCATACAGAGATTTATAATTGGTTCACTGATGCTAACCATCATATTGTGTGTTTGAGAACTGGATGCTACGAAGTTCTTGAGGTGAATCTTTGTAACTTTCTGTTGCTCATTGTTTGAGACTGTTTTTCCTGCACTTTGTATTTTCTAGTACTTGTGTATTTTATAGAATGGGTTAGATGCAGATTTGCTGAATCTAGACTGCTTGGCATTATGTGAGCACTAAACCAGCCATCTTACATTAAGAGGGCCCCCTGCACCCTTGTGGCAGAAGAGTGTAGCAAAGGACACATCTGAGTTGGAGATTGTTGGAATAAGGCTCAGTATTGAGCATTTCCATTGGCTATCATGTTTGAAAATGGCTTAACTTGTTTTAAAAAAAGGGTTCTCACAGTTGCTACTTAAGCCCTGGTTTTGCACACATTTGCACATATTATAACACAACTCCGCAGAGTTTGCTGACTAGCCACTGCTTTACTATTTTCATCTGAGCAATCCAAGGCATCTGTCTGCAGGTAGTGCACCTTCATGCAGCACTGCACAGTGGGGGTAACTACTAACAGTTATAGAAACAGAAGCTAAAGTAGATTTATTTTCCTTTAGAAGCTGCCCGTGCTGCAACTGAGGACTCCCTTGAATTGTGCTTAGCTGCTTTTAAAGCACCTCAGCTGGGCTTTCTACAGCATTCGCCACTTTAATTGAAATCTCCTCATCCCTTACAGTCTTGTATCCCAATAGTATGGACTTGGCATTAAGTGCCCAATTAAGCCACATCCTTCCTTTTTAAAGTAAGCAAATTACGCCTAGTATTATGGATGATTAGTTCTCCTCCATTTCTCCTGCCAGCCTGATTGACATGGGTATCCTGAGGCAGTGTAGCAATTGCCTTATGTACACTGACAACCCACTACTCCTAAACCACTCAACCTCAGTTTGCGAGAGCTGCATATACACTAAGAATTTGGAATCCTTGCTCTCTCATTCACAGAACAGTAACACTGAACCAGTTGTCAGCCCACATACTACACCTCCTACACAAACCACACCCTCGACACATAAACCATTATACGCAGAGGTACTCACCAGAAATTTACCTAAACACCAGAGACCTCTAAAACACAAACATGCTACACTTAATACAGTACCTACAGCACTCAATACACAAAAAACCACAAGCACGAGTGTCTCAACAAACAAGACCCTAAGGCAAAGCACATAGGCAACTCCACAGTTCGAGAGACAGATGTCCCAGTCACCAGGCTAGACAAGGAGAAGGTTATAGTCAGCTGCCTGTCAGGTGTCAGGGTCTGCCAGATCACATATGCACTCAAGTATCTCCACAACAAGTACCGTTATGACTCTGTCATAGTTCATGCTATTGTGACTGACTTGAGATGTACCTCACTGGACTATATGAAGAGAGACATGACTGAGCCCTCTGAATATGTTTCTCAGGCAGGCATGTCCCTAGCCTTGAGCATCATATTACCTTCATCTCAGATGATGCCACAATGTAAACAAAAAATAATCAACTTCAACAACTGGCTTAATTTCTGGTTTCATTCTAAGGGGCTCCAGTAGTCAGCCTGGGATGACATGGTAGATGGACCATGCTGCTTTGCCAGAGATGGTCTTCATCTGTCTCCTCTGAGATTTCAATTACTGGCTAAGGCTCTTGCCTCCACTGTAGTGCTTTTTTTAGGCAATATCACAACAACAAAATCCCAATGTAAAAATATCTTCAAAAAGCAACCTCAAGTTTATGCTGTTAAACACTAGGAGTCTAAAGCTAAAACTGCACTCACTGGAAGTAGCCCTCACCTTGGAAGATGCTGACATATGTGCAGTCACAGAGACTTGGCTTACAGCCATGGAAAGCACCCCGGCTATACCAGGTTATAATGCCCTCCACACAGTCTGACCACAAACTGAAAATGTGAGAACTAAAGGAGGTGGGTATCAGTATTCATCAAAGATAAATACACTTCTAGATTGGTTAAACAAAATGATTCCCCTTGATCTAGTCCAGGTCCAATTGACTGCAGGTAATACCCCTCTCCAAGTTATTGCCAGTTATAGGACCCCCTCCATGAACCAGGGTTCCCACGCTACATACTTGGATCAACTTAAATCGCTCAAGATACAATCAAACACCCTGGTTTTAAATGACTTTAACTACACATCCTAAGATTGGGTAAATTATATGTGTACTAAATAATAGCCCAAAGGTTCTTGGACTTCAACTCCAGTGCCCTGGATCAGTTGACTGACATCCCCACAAGGGGCCCAAGCATTCTGCATCTGATGCTCACTAACATGGGTGATCATTGCACCATCCCATTTGTGCAGCCCTCCCTAGTGAGGTCTAATCATAAATCAGTTTCATTAGAAGTAGCAGTAACATCTGACCCCCCCCCCCATTAACAGCAAATAGACTAAAAAAGTTCTCCAAAGCCAATTATAATCTAATACATGAAGGCATTAATAGCTTCATAGCCTCTGCCCTCACTGATGGCATGGATATCTATACACCAATCCCTTGTATAACCATCTATACAAATGTATTGACTCTGCCATACCTGATAGGACCAAAACAAGATCCTCAAGAAAGAACAAGCCTGCCTGGTGGACATCTGCCATTAACAGGTTATACAATAATAGAAAGAAATTGCTGTCCAAGAGCAGGAAGGAATAACCTCTGAATTGGAAGCATTCCCTCCTCAACTTAAACAAGTAAATAAGACACTCTGTAAGGCTTTCTAAAGCTAACTATGAATCTAAATTAGCCTCCTTTGCTAAGGATAACCATAAAGCCTTGTTTTAGCTACATCAAAAACCTTAAAAGAAAAACCCAGATCTGCACATAACTGGTTGTTAATGGCACCACATATACCGAAACCACAGAAATAGCCAACCTGACAGCTGACAGGTTCAGTGAAAACTTTTTCCACCTATCTCCACCATATATCCCCCAAAGCATCCCTATCACCTGGCTACCACCTTGTATCTCTTGAACTTGGTGGATGACTTTGAGACAGTCACCAAAGCCCTGGACAAGGCAAATCCATGCATATGGCCTATCTGGATCTGGCTAAGGCCTTTGACACTATTCCCCACTTAGAGATCATTGATAAACTCACCCAGCTGGAGGTCAACCCATGTATTATCAGATGGGTTGCAAACTGGCTCACAGATAGAATGCACACAGTCAAAGTAGGTGATTCTACCCTCATCAGTAGACCTGTAACCAGTGGTGTTCAACAGGGATCGGTGCTGGGGTCCCTATTATTTGGAATCTACTTCTTGGATGTACAGGCTAAAACAAAAGGCCTGTGGCTGACAAAGTTTGCTGATTATTGCAAACTGGGTGCAGTCGAGTCCCAAATGAAGTCAACACTATACAAGAGGGACTTACACAGACAAACAACTGGTGCCAAGTCGTGGGCTAAAACTCAATGCAAAAAAATGCATTATCATCTCCTTCAGCAAGAGCAATATCCCTGCAGATTTCCACATTAATAACAGCACCCTAAGCACACATTCAGTGGTGAGAGATTTGGCCACACAGGTTGACAGCACCCTTTCCTTTGACCACTATGTCTCCACAGTGGTAAGAAAGGCTTTCTGTATCAACCACCTCATAAGTAAGGGCATTGCATCTGGAACAAAAGAGGTTATAACCCACTCTGTACTCCTCACTCATCAGATCAATAATAGAGTACAGTGCTACCTTTCATATGTACTTTACCAGGCACCTGCAGCAACTGGAAATACCTCAGAGGTTTCTTACAAAGAAAAGTCAGGGTCTTCAGCATATGTCATATGTTGACAGACTGAAATCACTGCTACTACTCAGAAGTGACCTCTGCCTTGCATATAAAGCAATCTCAGATCCTGCTCTAATGGAAATACTGCACATTCGTAAATCAAATGGTACAAGATGCACTCACTCTAGGGAACTCAACTTAGTATGTGACATCAACAGGACTTGCTGGAGAGAAACATAAGTCTCACAGAGGTTACCTCTCTTCTGGAACAAACTTCCAATTCAGGTGAGGCAGAGCCACTTGCTGACCCTATTTAAGTATAATTTGGATGATTGGGAAACTGCAGATTCACTCCGGGAGTTTCACCTGTGTCCCTCTTGGACAGGGGCAATAGTTGTTAACTTAGTTCTGTTTAATACCTTGATATCCTTGGGAACAGGGATTGTACTTGACTAGGTTTGTAAGGTCCCTGGGGCCATTACCACAGTACTTCCTTTGATCCATATCAAGAGCATATAATTGTAGGTTAGGATCAGCTGATCATAATGTTGTGGTGCATGGAGCTTTATCTGCTCCATGTATTACAAGATACAGGTAAAAAAAAGCCAAGTGTTTTGCTGTCTTTCAAAGCTGTAAAAGTTTAGTGAGCACTGTCAGAAAGGCACAAAGTCAGTAAATAATGACATACATTTAAGTTTCAGACTTTGCAACCTTTAGAAAATGCAAACACTCCCTTCCTGTTAATCAAGATACTTCTACACTTATAACAGGGAGTTGGGGACATCTTTTCTATATGGACAGCAGGCAACAATCTTTATTTCTGCTGTTGCCATTTTCTGGTCAGTATTGGCAGATTTTACTATTTACTACTGAGAACTGTACCTGACCGTATCTTTAGCAGGGGATGCTTAACATTTGTTTTTGTTGTTTCACATCATTCTGGTGCTTAACTGGTTTGTCTTTTTCCAAATATCAGAGTACAATCATTGTGCTCCATGCATTACATTAGTATTCTGAGTATACTCAAAATGAAGGCAACTAAACTTTAAAATCTGTTTATAAATGGCATTTATTAGCATTTACAGCCAGAAATGTGGAATTTTGAAATATTTTAAATGACTATGGTTCCTTAAGAGGGGTACATTAGGATTTATTGTTGAATTGTTGTTTTGGTCTGGTGACCTCAGTGAATTTAGGAGAACTCTGCTGTTGTATGTTTTTTATTTTGAAGTCCTAGCTCATTTGAGGACAAAAGCGCTTAATGAACCATTAGTTGCTAAATGTTATTAAGCTCTGTGATTTGCAGAATGTTTTTAGAGATTCACCTTGACTCTTACAAGTTTTGAAAAAGTTGTATTTCTTCTTACCAATCATAAAAGTCCTGGATTTGAAACATACTGAAATGTTGACTGGGTCTGGAAAAGTGTTGAGAGGAACAAAAGAATGGTCCTTCTTTGAATCTTGTTATTTTCCGATGGTGAATCCTGAACTGCCTTTCACCATAGGACTTTTGCTGTTTTATTCTAAAAAATAATACCCTAGTGTATGGTCGGTAACTTGATATGCCTGCATACCTGCCTGCAGAATGCAGTAAGATTATACTAAGCAAGTGATCGCGGGGACCATATGATGCGTAACCACAGACTAAACAGCGTTGTGGTATTATAGACAAAAGTCATAATAATGACTGTAAGGGTTAACAAAAAACATTTTACTGTGAAATTTTATGTAAGAGAAATTCATCCACTTCAAGAAGCAGTACTAGACAACGTGATGAATGGAAATGAGTGCAGTGAGATCTTTCTTACTGCCTCACTTCAGTTAAAAAAATATTGTGCTCTAGAATTACGAGTAAATATAACAAAATAAAACAGCTAGACTACCAAGAACAAACAGCCACAACCAAAATTCTGTTGAAGACAGAAAACGTTAACAAGCTTAGCTCTCTTGCCTTGTCATGGCAAGGTTTCATCAGAGTTGCGTTAAAACATTTAAACTTCCTTTAAATAACCTCATACACAGAATGTCATGACAGCAACCAATGGGTTTATGTTTGTTCCCTCTTTTAAATTTGGCATTACTAAACTGTTGGTTAATTTAATTTTGCAATATGGCCCATATGCTAAGGAGGTTAAAAAACTTTTTTGTAACCATTGGGATTTGCTCAGAAGTAACCCTGAGGTTTATGGAATTTTAGGATCTTCCCCATCTTTTGTTTACAAAAGTAGTTACAATTTAAAATGAAGATTTGAAAGTGAAGGTATGGCTGTTGCCTTTTGGCCAAAGTCACATCAACATTGAAATGTGGCTGTTGTAGACAATGTACATATACTCTTGAGGATAATTTTCTTATATTAGATAATAATCTGCATTCCAAAGTGAATTTTATTAAAGGGAACTGTCTCTCTAAAGGAGTGATTTCTTTGGCCAAGTGCATAAACTGTCCAGCATTTTATGTTGGCAAAATAGAGAGAGCACTTAGGTCCAGAATTTACAAACATTACTATGATATAAGGAATATGAGTAATGCCTTGTTTAGACACCTTAAGAATAGTTCTAAGTGTAGTTTTTTTAAGTCTGGAGTTATTGATCAAGTATCGGTTAGTTCCAGGGGTGGTGATTTTAAAACTTCATTAGAAGCTAGGGAAACTAGATGGCAAGTAAAGTTGTGTGCCACCTCCCCCACCCCCCTGATATTAATGACAGTACTTCTCTGCAATTCATTTTTAAAATAAGGGCTGAAAAATTTTAATGTTTCTTTTTTATACTCTTTTACATTTTTTTTTATGGTTTGGTTTTTGCTGTAAGTACTTAAGCAGTCACCATAAGGGTTTTAATTAATGGATTAATTGGTTTATTGGATGTATTATTTAAGAATGAGTTTTTTTGTTGGTTCATGATTCTGATAAAGTCCAACTTCTGAATGACAAAATCTCTTAATCATTGTTTGTTTTAATAAAATGTTATTATTTTGTTTTGAGTGCTTTTAGTTTATTTAGAAGTAAGTTGTCTACTGAAGTATCACTGCATTTTAATTTTCTACTAGTGGCTTATTTTGTGTTTTCAGCCCAGGATGGACTGTCTTGATGATATTCCTTCTCTGTTTTCACCCATTCATTGGGATGAATTCAATCGTATGCCCTCCAAAATATAAATTTTAAAAGGAGAACTTACACAGTTTATTGACTTGTTCAGCCAATCAGGTTGCCTATCCTCTGAACCCCAGAATCGAGGTGATGTTAAGGAGCATATACCCAATGCGGAACTGAAGGCTTTCTTTTCTGCCACTGCCAATACGGAGGACCCTTTATTTTTTTCTCAGTGGAGGAGTTCTTCAGCCCCAGTGGATTTGGGTACTAAGGACTTGTCAAGTTTTAGAGACTCGAGGCTGATTTTGAGAGACTTGGAGATAAACTTAAAGGTTTGGTTCTGAAACGTACTTATGTCACTGCTGTTGATACCAAAAAGAGCTGTAATGAATTGAATACTGTTTCTCAAGATGATAATGGTAGTCGCAATGTTTCTCCTGTGATTATTAATAACACTGAAAGTATTAATAGGGCCAGTTCTAGACTAAAAACAGATATTTTGGGCTTGACTCTTATTTGGATAAGAACTTTAATTTTAATACGGACTTCGGTGTAAATAATTTTGTTTCGGCTGACTGCAAACTCAAAGATTTGATTTTGATTTTGATTTTTGAGAAAAAACTTTTTAAGGAAAAACATTTGCAAATGGAGAATGCCTATTTATCTAAATGTTTGGAACTTAATATAGTTCCCCAAGGCTTGCAAATATATAAATACCCTTTGGGTTTAGATTATAATGAAGGAATGATTATGGAGTTTAATCAGTTGTTTGACCGGTTTGGATTTGAGCTAATGAGGTCGATTATTAAATTAAATGATGTAGCTTTAAATCAATTATTGTCAGATATTGATAAATTAAATGCTGATATTGCAAATTATTTGATTTTCGATCAATGGGAAGTTTTTTTTATCAAAAGCAGTTTGTTACTTGACAACAAATCCAGTAAAGTATATGAAAAGAAGGTTAAAAAGCTTCAGAGGGATTTGGATCAATATTCAAGAAACAAAGCTGATTTAGTTAAGAAATCTTTTGAAAGTAATATTTATGAAAAAAAGGGTTCATCTGGTTATAAACAAAGTGGAGCACAAAAATCTTTTTTTTTTTAACCAAAAAAGTTTTTCCACAGGCAGAGGTAGGGTCAACCCAAGAATATAGTTCAGAAGGAATATACAGCTCCTTATTTCAAAATACAGGAACAGAACTATGTCAGGAAATACAGCAAAAGTGAGTAAAATAGTTAATACTTTTAATGATTGTTCATATTTTTAATGATATTGACACTCACTTTTCCTTTTTTTCTAAGGGCTTGAAATTTTTTCCTTCTACATGTTTGAATTTAGTGGATGTTTCATCAAAACTAAATTATATTTTAGGAAGTTAAACTTGGCCCTTGTTTATAAAGAGAAAGGGGAGGCTAATTCTGTTCCTTCAAATAGTTCTTTGGATGACCCGAAAAAAAGAAACACTTTTAACCCTCCTATGAATTTTACTTAAGCTGCTTTAGAAAGAGCTGTCATAATGATATATATAACCTGTAAGTGAAACGGAATAAAAGTAAATTTTACTTCTATAATTTAAATAAAGAAGCAAGGGATCTTTTTCAGACACTTCGGCACAACAAATCTGTATGCATTATGAAACTAGATAAGGGTGGGGGAATAGTCCTTTTTGATTCCCATAACTATTCTAAGATTATGTTTGATATGTTAGGTGATTGTAATACCTATCTTCCTGTTTCTGTTAATGAGATTAATATTAGCTACAGAAAAATTGATTATTTATTGGAAGAATATTTGCTTTAACAATGAATTTCTTTGGACACTTACAATTTTCTTAAGGTAAAGCGTCCCACTGTGGCCACCATCTTCTGTATCCATAAAGTTCATAAGAACTTAGAGAAACCTCCTTTTAGGCCTATAGTGGCCAGTCAAGGTTCCAAGACGTATCCTGTTGGTATTACTATTGACAGGTGGTTGAAGTCTGTATATAAACAAGTTAACCACCATTTAATAGATTCTTGGGACTTTTTGGGTAGATTAAAGAATGATTTATGGTCGAAAGATTTAATTTTCCTTATAGATATAGTGGATTTGTTTTCTTCTATTTCTAAGGAAGAAGGTTTAGACTATTTTTATAATAGTTTAAGTTGCTTTAACCTATTTGACGCAGGTGAGATTAGCTTGCTTTATGAACTTATAAGCCTTGTTTTAGACAATAATTTTATCTTTTTTGAGGGCAGATTTTACAAACAAAAGGGGTGGCAATGGGAGCATACTGTGCTCCTATTTATGCCAATTTAGTGCTGGTAGAATGGGAGAATAAAGTGGTGTTTGATAGTTGCTTTTATAAGTATATAAAACTTTACATGAGATATTTGGATGATTTATTTTATAGAATGGCCCTGAGAACATGATTAATGATTTTATGGAGTATATTAACAATTCAAGTGACTTTGTAAGGTTTACTCTTGCATATGATGGTAATAAAATTCATTATTTAGATACCCTGATTATGAATACAGAGACAAGTTTTAAATCAAAAATATATATAGGAAACCCACCTTTTGCAATGCTTATTTAGATTATAGCAGTTGCCACCCCTTAAGCCAGAAAAAGAGTAGAGTTAAAGGGCAACTTATCAGGGCTGCAAGGATGACTTCTGATTATGAAGATGTTAAGGCAGAACTAGTGAGCATAGCCAGAATGTTTATTTCTAGGGAGTACCCTGATTCTTTACTTACAGATGGTATGGAGTATGTGTTGTCCCAATGGAGAGTTTTATATAAACCCCTATTGGGAACATGTGCCAGTATTCATACACCTCCTCTCTTACAAGTTGGGGTATGAGAAGGATTTAATTTTGAAATATGGCCCATATGCTAAGGAGATTAAAAAAAAATTTTGTAACAATTGGGGTTTGCTCAGAGGTAACCCTGAAGTTTATGGAATTTTAGGATCTTCCTCATCTTTTGTTTACAAAACCAGTTACAATTTAATATGAAGCTTTGAAAGTGAAGGTATGACTGTTGCCCTTACGGTCAAAGCTACATCAACATTGAAATGTGGCTGTTGTAGATAATGTACATATATTCTTGAGGATAATTTTCTTATATTAGATAATATTCTGCATTCCAAAGTGAATTTTATTAAAGTGAACTGTCTCTCTAAAGGAGTCCAACAATCCAAATAAAACAGCAGGACTTAGATATGACTTCAGGTTTCAGTATCAAAACATTTAATAAAACACAAGGGCTTTCATAGGTAAACCCCACTTCTTCAGATGTCTTTGCAAATCAATTAAAATCATTTCCCCTTCTTATATATACATCTGAAGTCACATGATATACCAATTAAGGTTTCATTCACATATAAAGCCATCAGTGACATAAATCAGCATCAGATATTAATGTTTCTAAAATGCACATAAATACTTTCACATATCAACACATTAACATAGTTCACTTATAAAAAACACATATATAAAACTTATAAGTAGCCATGTATTATCTACAAAGTGTTCTGGATTTCAATTTAGGTCATATTGGGACATATTCATTAAGCCCGTGGCCAGTGTCTGCTCTCAACCTCACTATCCACTTGACTTCTAACTCCTTGGTGGCATTACGTAAGTCACCACCTATAATGTTTTCAAAGGTCCTTCCTATTGCTAAAAATGTTAAGTTATGTTTTTCATTACTACTCACAGTATGTTTAGCCAATGCATTTACCTTATTCTTTTTACTAATAGAATATATATGATCACGTATTCTCTATTTAAGAGACCTATCGGTCTTACCTACATAGAGTTTTTGGCATTCCACACAATGTGCCAAATAAACAAAATGCTGAGTCTTCCTAACAATATTCATATAAGTGTGTACATTGCTAGAATAATAAAAAGGTACTCTTAACTTACTATTATTATAGTTGTCATTAACGTTCACCTCTCCTTCATTATACTTAGAAAAAATGGTCTAGCTTTAGAGTCCCTTAATTTCTTTACCTCATTCACACTAGCTTCTATCGCTTGTTAATTGTATCCCCTTTCCTTCAGTTTGGCACCAACTGTCTCTACTTGATGAAGAAAATCTTCATCATGCACATTCAGTCTGGAAGCCCTATACATTTGTTTTTTCACATTTGTAAATATATAGGGTGGATGCATGCTATCATTCAAAAGAAGATGATTAACATGACAAGTCTTCCTATGTTGTTTAGCAAAGATCATACCCTTTTCATCTATTTCTGTACTTACATCCAAGAAGTCTATGCTTTTCACAGAATAACTATAAGTAAAACATTAAGAAAGATGTACTATTAATGTACTGCCCAAATGCTTTAAAACTCTGTTATTCTTTCCACAAAATAAAAAGGTCATCTACAAACCTCCTAAAAATATATATTATCTTGAAATGATCCAGAAAGTATAACCTCAGTCTCCCACACGGCCATTACAACATTGGCATAGTTACTGGCACACGAGGTGCCCATAGCTACACCATTGCTCTGCCAAAATAGCTCTTGTCCAAACCAGAACACATTATTTTCTGAGACAATTTAAAGTAATTTACTTATCTGTTCTGCATTTCTATCATCAACATGAAACATATCTCTAAGAAATTTGTTTATGCTATCTACACCTGCCTTGTTAGGAATTACCATAAACAGAGACACCACATTGAGTGTTACTAAAATAAGATTTGCCTTCTTTTCATGGCCTATACTAGCATACAAATCATTCAAAAAATGTTCAGTATCTCTTAATATAGGGCTAATTTCATTTATTTTAGATCTCAGAAACTTCTCTATGTAAATAGAAATGGATTCCGTACACCAGTTCCTGCCTGATACTATCGGTCGCATGGGGGGGACAGTCTCTGTTCTTATGGACCTTAGGCAACCCTTGTATAATAGGAATAGTCGGATGTGGAATCAAAAAATAATTAAACAATTCATTACTAATACATTCATTTTGTAACATTTCATTTAACATTTTCCTAACATCCATAATCATTTGCTGGACCACATTTCCTTCCGTCTGCCCCTCAGTTGTTGGTCTTTTACTGCCTTTAGTTCTCTCACTGGCAACAGAAAAGACAGTTTGTGCTGGTCTAAAGTGAACTTGAATGCCATATTAGTTTCCGTTATAACATTTGAATTGCTGTAGGAATGTAAAACCATCATTGTTAAGCATATCAAGCATAGCCTGATTGTACCACTCAGTATCTAACGCCACAATAGGGCCGCCTTTGTCAGCTGGTCTAATCACAATTCTGTCATTATCCTGTAGACATTGAAGAACAAAATATTCTTTTTTAGTTAAATTGCTTCTACGCCTAAAATTTTTATTAGACATTTTAGCAGCTCCTACCTTATAAATATCTTCAATACATAATCTCTCATAGGCATTCACCAATGAGTTCAAGAGCGGTGTAAATGTATTTGGCTTTTTCAATACATTATTGGTATTGAGTTGATCTTTTCAGAAGATTTAAACATTCATTTCAACATTATATTTCTAGTAAACATTTTTATATCAAAAAGTACAGTTAGTTCAGAGTACCCATTTGGGATGAATGAAAGTCCTTTTTGCAAAACCTGGAGTTCATCTTTAGTTCGTTCATGTTTGGATAAATTCCAAACTAAGCTTCCTTCACATTCACATTGAAAAATGCTTTTTTTTGATGTTGTCTGGACTCATTATATTCCCCTCCAATTTCCTTTTCTGCCTGTTCCAGCTTCTGCCCCTCAGTTGTTGGTCTTTTACTGCCTTTAGTTCTCTCACTGGCAACAGAAAAGACAGTTTGTGCTGGTCTAAAGTGAACTTGAATGCCGTATTAGTTTCCGTTATAACATTTGAATTGCTGTAGGAATTATGTACTTGCGTTGCTACTTGGGATGTTTTCCTCCTAGCACCAGTCTCATTATGGAGTTCCTGCTGCTTACTAGTGTGCGCTGATGTCATCACGCTGTTTTCTGCTAATTTTTCATTTTCATTGGTCATCGCATTCACTCGGGTGGTAGCTAAGGATAAATTCACCTTGTCAGTTAACTCTGAAGCTTCTTCCAGATTCGCTGAACACTCATTCATTGTAAAAGATGAATTTTGTGAATAAGATGACACCCCTATTCTCGTCAAACCACGGCCAAGAAAAAACATTTCCCTGTCCAAAGTCCTGCTGCTCTCTCACAATTTTCCATATTTTTAATCTTGTCACCTTCCTTTCATATACTGACAGAGTCAATGGTCTCAATAATATATTTATCAACAACTGAGACCTCAAATAAAGAAAGCATCTACGCATACTGTGTTTCAATGGATAATGTTAAATTCTGTATTTCCCTCTCTGCAGATTCTATTAACAGCTTAATGTAGGATGCACTAGCTGTTAGATTTATTTTCTGCCATTCAGATAAAAGTTCAGCATCACAGTTAACATGCAAGGGCATTTTCAAAATCCGCAGACCTCTAAGAACCAGTCCCTCTTTTAAACAGACCTCCATATGATACTTTTCATACTGATAAGGTTTCAGTTTAAAAAAATCTTTCTCCAGCAAATGCAGCTTTTTTTTTAAAGCTGCTATATCAACTGTGTTTGTATCATTGTCTGTGCCATCAAAAACACAGTCAGTGGATTAACATTATGGTTTATAACCGTCAAAAGTGAATTTGTGCTCTTGAGATTACCTTGTTGCTGGTTAACAGGGTTATATAGTCCACTTCCACTATTTCCTGTCCTTCAGCCATACTCTCAGGAACTACAATGGTAAAAAATACAATAATCAACAGGAAGCACAAAACAGTCAATGATGCTCCTCAGTAATCAAGTCCTGTATATAAAGCAGTGAGTATAGCCAGAATGTTTATTTCTAGGGAGTACCCTGATTCATTAGTTACAGATACTATGGAGTATGTGTAGTCCCAATGGGGAGTTTTGATACTGGAATCTGAAGTCATCTCTGAGTCCTGCTGTTTTATTTGGATTGTTGGACTTGTTTAGTAAAGATCATACCCTTTTCATCTATTTCTGTACTCACATCCAAGAAGTCAATGCTTTTCGTAGAGTAAGTATAAGTAAAACGTAAGAAAGATGTACTATTATTAATGTACTGCACAAATGCTTTAAACCTCTCAATTGTTCCTTTCTACAAAATTAATTGGTCATCTACAAACCTCCTAAAAATATATATATTCTCTTGAAATGGTCCATAATTTTTTTTTATACTCTTTTACATTGTCTTTTATTGTTTTTTTTTTTTTTGCTATAAGTACTTAAGCGGTTACCTTAATGGTTTTAATTAATGGATTAATTGGTTTATTGGATATACTATTTAAGAATGAGTTCCTTTATTGATTCATGATTCTGATGAAGTCCAAATTTTGTAGGATGAAAGTGCTTAATCATTGTTTGTTTTAATAAAATGCTATTATTTTGCTTGGAGTGCTTTTAGTTTATTTAGAAGTCCATTTGGCTGGAGTGATACTTGTTTTTATTTATTAAGTTGTCTACTGAAGTATCACTGCACTTCAGTTATTTACAGATTTGAAGTTGTGTTTGAGACAGTTGAATCTAAAAAGGTTTTTTGGTGAGAACAGTGGTTTACAGCACAGAATTATTTTGAAAAGGAAAAGCACTTAATATTCCCCCCTACTTACCAGATGGTTTATGTGTTCAAGCAACTATGTGAATTTGGTTTTAAAAATTGTATTAACAAGAACTACCATGTTTATAATGTAAGCAAAGAAGAAAGAGCAGTTTTGTATGACTTAACAAAAAATAAGAATATTAGAGCCATGAAAAATGATAAAGGTGGGGTGTTGTCATGAATCAAATGGATTGTGTTCTGAAAATATTTGATATTCTTAATACTGGCACTACATATGAAAGGGTGTCAAAAATGAAATGAATATAGCCTATGGTTAAACTGATTGTTATTTATTTGATGTGCTGTGTCAGGATGTTATCCAACAATTGATTTTGAGTACGTATGGATAGAAAAGCAGGCTATTCTGACCATGTTTGGAATTCCTAGGATTCATAAAAATGGCTCTGAGCCACCTATGAAACCCATAGTGGTGGTGGTCAAATAGTGATAGTCGACAAAGATGGAACCCATTGCAGCTTTTATAGATTTTCACTGTTAACACATTTTAAATTGTAAAACTCAAATTATTCTTTATTCATGGCATCTTTTGAAATGATAGGGAAGCTGGAATATGATGAGGACGTGTGGTTTATAGCTATTGACATTGAAAATTTATATTCAGTTATACCACACAACATAGGTATTGAACTGATTAGGGAAAGTTTAATACATAACAAGGAATTAGTAAACAGTAACATTAACTCACTTGTAGATTTGATGGAATTAGTTTTGGCAAATACTTTTTTTCATTTTTGAAGTTGAGTTGTTTTTGGGAGATTTCTGGTGTGACAGTGGGCACCAGGTGAGCACCCATATATGCCAACCTGGTGTTGGCCGAATGGGAGAAGAAATCTGTGTTTGTGTCTCCTTGTGTGAAACATATTGTGGCCTGTTATAGGTTTCTTGATGATATCCTTATTTTACGGAAAGGTGATCACAGTATTGTGCCGGAGTTTATAATGTATTTAAATAACACTACCACATTTTTAAAGTTCAGCTATAATATGCATTGGATTGATTATTTGGACATTTGGATACAAGGATTTTGTTAATTATTGTTTTGGCTGTATAGTCTACAGAAAGAAAACTTATTTGAAATCTTTCTTACATTTTGACAGTTGTCATCCTGTTTCTCCAAAAAGAGGGATTGTGAAAGGACAGATGGTTTGGTCATCCAACTGTAAGCGATGAAGAAACATTTTTAGGGAGATGGATATTTTGATTGCTATGTTTAAGGAGATAAGTTACCCTCTAAATTTATTAAACAAAATTAAGGAGGAGATTGTTGAGGCTAGAAGGATGAGATTTATGCCCATCATTAAGAAATGGTGGGACAATAAGAAGATATATAGTGGATAACTCACATTATTAGCAAAACAGAGAAAACAGGTGCAATGATTATTCCTTACATCAATGATGCCTTAAAAATACACGGAATACTATTTTTACCCCTTACGTTAGAGACCATTTGAGTGGGGAGGTCTGCAGGTGGTTTCTGGAAAGGGTTGAAATATGAAGGGCTGGTTGGAAAGAAACCAGGAGGTAAAAGTAGTAGCCTGTAGATCTCAGATGGGTAAATATAGGCCTTGCAGGTTTTGTAAGTATATTCATGATTGGCCATATGTAGCAGTAGTCCCCTATGAGATGGCGATTGACTGTCCAGGTCGTATCAATTGTAACAGTAGAATGGTTATATATTTAGCATCTTGCAAGACATGTCAAGCATTTTACATAGGTAAAATGATTAGACATCTTAAAGACTGGATTGGTGAACATGTGAGGGATAAAATAAACAAGAAATCAACTAAAGAACTTTATGTGCACTCAGAAGTTTAAATTTTAAAAGATTTTATTTTTTTGTGGTGGATAGGATTATTTACAATGAGGAGTGATTCTGAGAGTTTATTAGAATATAAAGAAACCTTATGGCAACTAAGACTGAATGCCACGTCAAAACTAGGGTTAAACGAACAAGCGTGGAGGTGTAATTTAAACAGTATTTTATTTTAAAATTGAACTACAATACTCGTTTTTTGAAGTTTTACAGTAACATATGTTTCCTAATCCTTTCCTTTTTTATGCATGTTGTATTTAGATGCATTTTTGACTATCTGCTTTAAATTAAAGTACTAAACATGGACTCTTTTTAAAGTCAGCTTCCCATTTGTTGCTATCATGATGTTGTGTGTATGGGGGGTTATTTAAATGAAGTTTAAACTTTTTAATGTAACTCTGATGAAGCCTTGCTGTGATAAGGTAAAAGCACTAAGTTTATTAAAGTTTTCTGTCTTCAACAGAAATTTGGTTGTGTCCATTTTGTCTTGGTATTCTAGCCATTTACTTTATTGTTTTAAGTGCTGCCTATTGGTGGATTGCATGGTAACTACATATGAACAGATGTTTGGTTTGAATACAAATTAGTAACTATTTGAAATGTCAGGACTCACTATGGCGAGTCCCCAAAATGGAGAATGAATGGCTGAAAGAACAGATACTAAGCCCGAGATGTCATTTCTCAGAATATTCCTTTTTTGCTGAGGTATGGTGATCTCAGAATTGGTATATATAAGTTCCAGGTGTGGAGGAGAGAACCCCCACCCCCAGTGCAGAAGTTTTAAGGTGAATAACTATTTTCAAAAGTCACTCTTACCTTGTTTGTGCTGTTTTTTGGCACTCACCATTTCAAGTACAGACATTTCAAAAGGGAGCCATACAAATCTGCTTCATTGCTATAAGCTTATTTTGTTTTTCCCAGTGCTGATTTATCATGAAGTTGTCTGGAACTGCAGCATTATGAACACCTGACAAGTGCTTAGAAGCTATACTTAAATGACATTTTCTTTAACTGCCAACAAAAGAACAGAAGGGTAATCACCATTTTTCTTTTATGCCAGTGGTCAGTAGGATAATTCCCTTACTGTAGCCTGGGAAGCATTGGTAAAATGGCTAAGGTAGCATAGTTTAGACTGTAAAGTAATGACAGATGTGCTAGGGTTTTACTGCACTAAACATAAACAGCAGTAAAATGACCACTCCATTCTTAATATAATCAGTGGTATTAACACAACATGTAGCACACATATCTTTGGTGTGGGAAGACCAGGAGACTGTAGACTTTACTCCTACTCTGTGAACATATTTCTGACACTGAAGTACAGCATTACAGGGATGCTGCACTCTTGAGTGTCTCATCCTTTGCCTGAGATGTTAAACCAAAGTCCTATCTGCCTGGGTTGGTGGTAGCTCAGCTGGGTGTAAAATATTCCATGTCACCTATCAAAAAGAGTATGGGAAGTTCCCCAGGGCCTTGGATACATCTCCCCTAGCAGTACAAATACCACCTTGGATCTTCCCTGAAAAGATGCCAGAAAGCTAGTGGGACTAACTCAGTCAACAAAGCATAAACTAATAAATCTCACAAAAGGAGATACTGCCAGCCTAGCTATTTAGAATGTTGTAAATATTTATATATCATTTGTAAATATCAAAGTGATTCATATACTTGTGTTACAAATGTATTAGAACTGTATGTCATATAAGATGGTTTGTACAGACATGTGCCAAAGAGGTATTTTGCAAAATGTAACCACAGCATGCCTTGCAGGATTAGAACAGAAATGTACCTGCACTATTGTAACTGTTTAGATGTATATATTTTAATAAGGGAACTGGAACACAAGAGGTTAACTTCAGAAAAATAGCTGAAATTAAATTACCTTATGACCAAGTAATAAAAGGATGTTATCTTTCAGATTCAGTACAGTAACAAGCACAATGCCTAAAACTAGAAGTTTTCTGTATTGCCTTGGAAGTCTTTTATTGTTTTATAATTTCCAGGATCTGCCTTAGATCTAGGAAAAGCCATTGTCTATGTATTTTCACAGGTAGATGCTAAATGCTACCAGCTGGGTCAGTGGGGGTTTACCTGGGATAAAGTCAGATGACAAGAAATTATGTCATTCTGCAAGCTATCCAAACAGTAATATTTGAGATATTAATTTAAGAACTCTCTGAGGGAGAGTAAGTATTCTGTATTTTGTCTTTTATCTGACAACATTAAGATCCACTCACCACATCTGCCTTGCTTGCTCTGAAGTAAGTTATTAGGGTACAGTAATTATCTTGGATACAGTCAGGAATATAACAGAGCTTAGCTTAGATGTCTTTCTTTATTTATTTGAAACTGTCCTGCAATGTTGTTTTAAATATTTCCTGTGATTTTGAACTCTGTAACTATAATTATATACTGAGTATTTCCTTGTTCTTTTACTATTTATTATTAAATATATTTAAACATTTAATTGTGACTGATCTGTCTAGAGACATATTTATGTTCTGAGAGTACTTGCATATTTATTTGGTGACAGGGTGTAGGCCACTCTTAATAGCCTTGCTCTTGGTCAAACTACCATTTGTATTGATAGTAGCATTACACAGTAAGATTGGACGCCCTTTGTTAACGGCCTTAAAGTAGCTGATAAGGAGATGGCTGGTGGCAGTAATAACTACTTTATAATCTGGACAGAAGGGGGTGTAGCTAGCAAACCTGTGCCAGCCTTTTCTCAGGTGTGTTTGTGTGTGTGTGTGTGTGTGTGTGTGTGTGTGTGTGTGTGTGTGTGTGTGTATAAAACAAATCTCTAAGAGTGTCCAAAACCACGAAGTGCCAAAGTTACACCAGTAATGAAGTTGAAAACAGCCAGCCAATGTCCCTCAGCCTCAAACACGAATAAAGCCACGTATCCAACTCGAACAACAGTTTATTTAACAAGACACATAGGTTAAGCGCTTTCGTCAAATGACTTCATCAGAAATCTCTAAGAGTGTGCGTGTCAGCTATTTGGCACGGACATGAAGCACTGGTTGGACAGAGAGAATGTTGGACATCTTGGCTTGGTCACTCAGCTGAGATCTCAACTCTATAGCTGTGCCAGTGGGGAGTCCTACTGGGGATCTGGTGAAAGAGGAAGAAACCAACCCCAAACTGACTGTGGTCTCTCTCTACTTTTTTTTTTTTTTTTTTTACACTTTTCCATGTGTATACTTGGCATCCTCCCAATGTACATCCCCCACTGGTACTAGTGGTGAGGGTTGAGACTCCCTGATTACTGGGCCAGTGGTGGGGTGTCACAATGATAAAAATATTTATGATAACAGTTAGTTGATGAGGGCACCTTACTTGTCACTGGTTCAAATAGTTATTTCTGGCAATCAGAATTGGGCATATTTTTTTTGAAATAATTTCTGTTTGGTACATGTGCTGCTTATTGATGAATGCTGTGACAATGCTTATGCAAGTGACCCTCCCCACCCCCACAGAGCCTACTAGTATACCTTCAATGAGCATCTTCCTACAGATCAAGAAATAGCACAGAAGAATTGTTAACAATAATATCCACAATGACGTGGGTAAATGCTTAGGGGTACTTTGGTTCCATCAGTCAACTAGCTCATCCTTGGGATGTGGGATGAAACTTGACATATTTGGAAAAGGAAAAAAAGCATGCATATGAAGAATGCACAAAAAGTCTATATAAAGACTGACCTAAGGCCAGGACTGAACTTCAGATTCTGAAGCTGTTGTGATATACCCCTTAGTCCTGAGCTGCCTGCACTAGTTCCCTTACATGCTCAGACTTTTATCAATCCATTTGAGTTTTGGTACCTTGTGTGAATTTATGAATCCTGCAGCATGGCAGGAAGTCATATCCACATATGTTTGCAGCATTGTTATAACATCTTTAAAAGAAAAACATTCTTCTGTGCACAAAGTCCTCACTATACTGAGAAAATGCAAGCATATAGTTGATGTCACTTGTCACTAACTGCTCCTGTATAAGACCCACCACCACAAGACATTTGATAATAGTGCATCCAACAAGAATAAGGCTGTGCAAGTGTAAATACGTGAAGAATCCATGCAACGTTTAGCAAATGTATGGCGATATGGCAGAACAGAACACACGTTAATATTCTGGAAGCAGTAGTCATCCTTAATAGCACTACAGCACAGCCACCAGTATTTTATATCACATTAACCATGAGACTAGCAATTATATCACCACATGGCTACCTCCTTGAAAGGTACTGACAATTACAATCGATTGGAAAGTCCTGTAAGATAAACGTGATGTGCAGTATTTACTTTGATGTATGAAGACGAAACTAGCAAAGCGAATGGGCAAGCAGAAACTGACAAACAGATGACTGGGATTCAAAGCAATGGCTGATATGCAGCTGTTTTGGACTCTGGACGACAGTGCTACACAACTGTTTCACATTAGGCAGACCACTTCTCTTTAACTACCAGTTTTCCTTCTGCTCCATGCTGGGAGGTTGGTTCCCAAATTACAAAATAAGATTTTACATCAAATGTCAAATACTGCACATGGTCACTCCATTAATAATGACTTTTATATGCATTTATCAATATCCTGTCCCATTATTATGAGCCCCAGCTTAACAGAACACATACAAATGCAAAGCTGTCATTTTTTCCACATTCATTTTCCTACTGTTTCTAAAGTAGATGGATCATGGAAAGATGCGAGTCGCACAGATGTTGAAAGTTTAACTACATCAAACACTTGCAGTAGTACACAATGCCTGGCCGTTTTTTTCAGCTGGAAAATAATCAGTATTGTTTAAGAAAAACTGCACTGAATATGTAGGTATGTTTTTTCCATTAGACAAACTTGCTTCAGTTTTTCAGATGTCTGTTCCAGTTCTACTATAAGTGTGTGGTCAGTGCATTTTCTAGCCCTCATCTACTACAGATAGAGCAAAATGATCAGAAAATTAAACATGCAGCTTTAAATATTCTCTTAAATGTATTACTGTTACTTTGTATATATATATATATATATATATATATCAGTATCAATATCACTATATAACTGTGTGTGTGTGATCACACACACACACATATATATATATATATATATATATATATATATATATATATATATATATATATATATATATATATATATATATATATATAAACCTTGAAAAATACCACCAGAAAGAATAGACCAGGATCCACAAAGTAATTTGATTTAGCGCTTTCATTTTTAATAAAAACTTCATCACAATAACACAAATACAGAAGTTGACCCTATATATATATATATATATATATATATATATATATATATATATATATATATATACATACACACACATATATCCTTGCTCCTATTACTTATAATTGGTTAAGAGAATAGTGACATCACAAGACAATTAAATCTAAAAGGCACATAGTTTGAATTACACAAATGCAAAATTACGTAAATACATAAATACAGAAATACATAACTGAATATAGCCACAAGTTCCATCATGTGAATGTGTTATATTTTATATGTAACCTTCTGCTTTTAGTCTAAGTATAGAACTGATGGATATATTACTGTTTAAACCTGATTTTACGGTGTGGATCCACTCGCACTTAATTTCTTGGCAACTTCACTACATACCCTCAACACTACAGTCGGCAATCTTGCTCAGCTTATGGAAAAGCTGACCCAACAAGAGGATAGTGTACAGATTTCTCAAGTCAGAAGAACAAGTTTTAATGCTGGAGAGGATGACACGAGTATGTTCGGCATCATACTGGCTCAACTTCACCATTCGATGAATGCTGCCACATCGGGTAGAGATGAGGAACAGACTTCCTCTAATCCGGGTACCTAGAGGAGCAGCAAGGATATATGTGCGTGTGTATATATATATATATATATATATATATATATATATATATATATATATATATATATATATATAAAATGAAAGTGCTAAATCAAATTACTTTGTGGATCCTGGTCTATTCTTTCTGGTGGCATTTTTCTACATATATATATATATATATATATATATATATATATATATATATATATATGGGGTCTACTGTATAAGTTCGAAAATACACTTCTTCGAACTCACACAGTAGACCCTGGGTTACACGAAAGTGCACTTTCGTGAAACCCGCTTCAGCGAACGGGCTACTACTGACTTTTTGTGCAGTAGTTACGGACCTGAAGGTTAGGGCACAGGTCATGGTAAGGGGATAGCTAGAAGGGCTATCCCCTTACCATGACCCGCGCCCTAACCCTATGGTCAGTGACTACCGCACCACAGTGGAGGACAGGCTATCCTCCACTGTGGTGTGATAGTCACGGACCTTAGGGTTAGGGCGCAGGTCATGGTAAGGGGATAGACCTACTAGGTATCCCCTTACCATGACCCGCACCCTAACCCTAACCCTAAGGTCCATAACTACCGCACCACAGTGGAGGACATAGCATGTTTTCCTGCTGTTCTCCACTGTGGTGTGATCTGTTAGTAGAAGCTGAGTTTGCGAAAGTGCACTTTCGAATAAGTGCACTTTCGTGTAACTGAGCAGTCTACTGCTCTTTTTCGAATATGTGGTATTCGATGAAAAGCAGTAGACCCATATATATATATATATATCGAGAGAGAGAGAGAGAGAGAGAGAAAGAGAGAGTACAGTTTTGTAAAATCTTACCATAACAGTAGATGTCCTTTCCTTTGATAGTTTAAATCTTATTCCTATGTTCATCACAGAAAAATTCTCCTATTCAATACCTATGAAATATAAGCATTTCAGCAGTTCCCAGATCAAGTAGAACCCACAGTAGGGCTGTCTTTGTGCTCTCTGAGAGAAGCATGACATATAAAAATAAGTGCCAGAAGTCATAGATTCACATGTTTATTCTTACATACTAGGCTAGTCCTTGTGGGCCACTATAAGTCTATCCAGTTTCCTTTGGTGACAGTCATAGGTTCATAGGCTCACACTAGGCTATCCGCCCCAGGGCATTTACAAGCCCAGCCAGAGTGTGTTTGGCCTTCGCCACCCATTTTAAAATGAAACCTTGTACCTCTTTTCTGTGAGGTAAACTCCTTAATTCATTGTGCAACCCCCAACTATTCCAGCTACCAGAATGAGAAAACAGTACAAGTTTCTAAATCATGCTTTGAAAGGCAACCAGCATATGTAAAAAAATGGATGCTCCCTCACTTCATATCCTGGCCTGATTCATAAAGCCAGGCATTGGCCTTTTCAGCACAAGTACCCCAACATATGGCCTCTACACTTTTTGTGGTTTGTGAGTTCTGCCATGATTAGTAAGTTTTCAGATAAAGGCATGTAATTACCTAAAGATGTAAACGAATAATAATAATAAGAAGAGGCATTCCCCTAGCAGTCACTTTTGACTTTGACCCCCAAGGTTAAAACACCAATACTTCCAGTCTTGGCCATACAGAAGACCTGCTGGATCACAGGAAGTGGGCGATTGAGTCCACTAGTGAGGGCTTTCTGATCAAATTCAGGACTGTTGGAACACAGGCTATTCCTGGGATGATTTATATTTGAGTTCTGTTTTGTGTCACTTTGATTAGCTAATGCAGGTGTGGCACCACACCCAAAGTGATGTGATTTGATGCCAGCTTAGGGCTCTGTTTAAGCTTCCAATGAGTGACTGGTTGTCTAACTGACCACTTTATCCTGCGTAATGCTTCCATCACTTGACCACTAGTGCCCCTCTGTCACTGCAGCAAACAATGAGTGAGTGCAGGCTGCCATGTTTTGAGTAATGAGGAAGGTGCCCTCCTTCTCTTCTCAGTGCATCTGGAATGGGGGAGTCATCATAGACGGAGTTCCTTGTTTATATGATAGACATTAATAATAAAACATCGGTCACTTGTCTAGTCAGGAGGAAGTAGACGAACATTGTGGGTTCTGTTCAAGCAGCTTTATTATATACAAACATAAACGTATATACAAACTAGTTGTCTCATGCTTAGATGTTCACACTCTGGCTGTACTCACAAAATGGCACTGAAGCTAGCACATACCTGCTATTTATATGCATGTTCCGGTCTTAGAAATGCTTCTTAAAGGTAGAACACATATGTTATTCTACAACATACCTTCCATAAAGTTATACATTATCATAGCTTCCTCTATGGAGATACCATAAGGATCATAAAGTCTTTTCTGGTCTGTCCTTTAGCGTGCCTTCCTTATCATCATTTGCATAAAAAAATAGGTCATTTATACTGTGCCCTTTTTATAACTGGCCTTCATGCAACTGAGACCATTACAAATTCTCATGACAGATGTTTCATTAGTGGAGTGCTTCTCTGGTGCTAGGCAAAATGAAGCCCCTAGAAAACTACACATAAATTTGCCCAAGCTGGAAACTATGATCCCTGGCCTGTAACCTCTAAATGAGTTGAGACAAAAACCTATCCTGCTGTGGACAGCTGAGCCTTTATTTCTCACATAACATAATGGCATGTGCTTTGACTTCTGTGTAGAAAGGCAATGACATCTGCATTGGAATCTCCATCACAACCAATCATATCTTGCCTAAGTAAGTTTAGTTGCAGTAATCATCATCCATACTTTGTCTTGCCCTCAAAATCAGAATATGACAGACCTTGCTGGTGAAACTCTGCAAGGAATAAGGCACCTGAGAGATTAGCCTTTTCACCACAGTGTCTGTTCACAACAACACAACAAGGGGAATTTATACTGGATGCATGCTCTATTGTCTAGTGGAGGAGAATGTCATACATCTTCCACCCATTCTTCTGGCTCTCCACCTGATAACCAAATTCACAGAAGAATGGCCAGAATCCATTCTTTTGTGTCTTGATTACAGAAAAGTAGCATATTTCAGGCTCAAGTCCTTCACAGTCAGGAGTCCATATCACTAGAAGCTCAAAGAGTGCCAGTCAGATGAAATGGCAAATAGTTACACCTTCAGTCCTGACAGAATCTCTAAGCAAGCAATAATGCCCAAAAGGGTGTGTGTTTTTGTGGAAATAACACCCACCCAGGACATTTCTGAGGCCAACCACCACAGTCCGAAGACCTCTACACCCCCGGAAGGGCATTTTTTCCACAATAACACACACGCTGGAGGGAATTATTGCACTTAGAGAATGGAATGTATGTAAAATTGTTGTTTTACTTGCTAATTTTTTTTTACTACTATATTATTTTTTATATATTTTTGATGTAAAATAGTTCCTCCCTAATGTTTCAAACTTGCTGTAGTATATGTTAATGGTGTTGGAGGAAACATTTTACATCTAAAATATAACACTTTAAAAAGATACACAGGTATTTTCTTTATTTGTGGTATTTTACTCCTAAAACATTTGGTTTATTGCCAGTCATCAGAAAATGAATTTACTAAATAATGACATATATTTAAGTTTCAGACTTCTATTTCCCTCAGAAAATTCATGCTAGCACAAATCCATTTATATATGCAAGTTTGTAATTTTATAAGAGTAATAATTAAAATCTGTTCCTGTTTTTGAGCCCTTGTTCCAACTTTATTTTAGGCTTTATCCAGATTTCTTCAACTGAAAGGTTGAAGAGGTATGCAAGCCTCTTTACTGTTGCTGCTGCCAGTGGCCGATCTTGCTCATTTACTCTCTCTCTCTCTCTCTCTCTCACACACACACACACACACACACACACACACACACACACACACACACACACACACACACACACACACACACACACGCACACGCACACGCACACAGAGTCTCTCTTGCTTTTATGCATGCAATCACTCACACTTGAATTATTTTATACTGTCTCTCTCTCTCATGCTTGTGAACGCATACTCTCTCTCACAGACATAAACACACACGCGCACACACACACACACACACACACACACACACACACACACACACACACACACACACACACACACACACACTTTTTATTTTAATTTTCCTTTTCTTTTTTATTTTACTCTCGCTAAACAGCAAAAGTGCTGCTTAGTGAGCATAAAATAATAGTGGCTGTTAGTTTTTTTTCAGTCCGAGGTCCACAGTAGCTTGATAAGCTACTGCGCAGCTTCGGACTTGTTTTTCAGTGGACATTACCTGTAAATTAACACCTTGCTGGTGAATGTTTGTTTTCCAATCAGGGTGCAATCTACAGGTCACCCATTCTCTAACATATAAATAAAACATGCTGGAAGAACAGGTTTATTACTCAATTACTGACCCATCTGTTGGAACAAATTGCCTCTGCATGCTATGTGGAATAATATCCTTGCCTCCTTCAAGATTAACTTCAATAATTGGATGGGTGCTTATAAACTCATCCTCAACGTGAAATGTTTTGCCCTTCTGGAAGTGGGGGAGTCACATTTTGAGTGTAGAATTTGAAATGTCACACGTGATCTTCAAGCTTACTTGTAGATCCTATGATCCTATGTCTGCTATTTTAGATCCTCTGATTCCACCATAATTATTGATGGCGGTCTTCTGCATGTTAGATACATTCTGCTAAAAGCAGGAAGTTTTATGGATGGGTTGAGAACATTCCCTTGCCTTAGCTGGTGATTTTCAAATGCTCCTCACCTACCTAAGCCATCTTGACTTTTTCTTAGTTATTTTATTGCCAGTGGGCATATTTCTGCTATTTAAGCAGATTAGAACTTTTGGAGAGCAGAATTACAGACTGTGGGTTAGTATAGGATTGTCAAGCCATTCTTTAAGAAAGTTTTACATATTTGTCTTTGAAGTAGCTTGTTCTCCTTTGAGAATTAAGCTTCCAGAATGACACACTCGCCTTCTTTCCATCTTAACTGGTTGGTCCAGAGGTGCTGAAGTCGGTTTCTTGGATGACTTTTTTTATGTCCACTATTTCACTTTATAGCATGTCAGCTTTACAGCCCATGGTTTGGTGGGATCCCTGCCTGGTCATTCACAAAGCTCAGGTATCTTTAGCAATGTCTTTCAGCTTTTTCCCAGTTTGAGGTCACCACAGTGGATCACTGGTCTGCAGATGGACTGGCAGTGGTGTTTTTACAGTGTTGAGTTGCCAACACAGTGTCCAACTTTCACAGAAGGCACACACATACACACACGCACCTACCTGCATGTCTTTAAAACTCAGTTAGCTGCAGGGAGGACATGCAGACTCTGCACAGAAGGAGCTGCAGCTGAGAACTGAACTGGAGAACCTCTTATCTTTAATCACTAAAAGACAGAAAAACTAGTTGTCTTAAAATTTCGTTGATGAGCTCAGTCACAATAATTTCCAAAAATCATGAAACCCAGGTAGTGTTCCAAAGCAACAAGCCTTTATTCATCGCAGACAAGCGATCCTCAGTAACAAAAAAATAAAAAAAATCAGAAATACTTTACAATGTTAAAAATATCAGCTCAGAAGCAGGTGTGGAAAATATATGTTTGTGTCTTTCGGCTTTTCCCGGTTAGGGGTCGCCACAGCGGAACTCCAGTCCGCTAATGATTGGCAGTTGATTTTTACGTACCGGCTTGCCAGGCCTGACGCACAACCTTCAACGAAGGTATGCCCATTCACGCATGTCTCCACGCAGAAGATGCTCTAGCTGAGAATCGAACCAGACAGCGTCTTACTGTGAGGCGACAACGCTACCGCAGCACCACCACCGCAGGTCAGGTGTGGAAAATATATGCATTATTTAATTTTAAACCAGCCTATTCCAGGCAAACAACACAAACAGGGCTGTAAAAGTGCATTTAAGAACAGTAAGTCCCCACCCCCACATACTATTACTGATAAGATCTAACTAAATCTTAGTTAAAGGAAAACACTACCTATCTATTTACAACTCACATTCCAAAATCCTGTATTAAGAAAAGCATAACACACACACATACATGTATATATATATATATATATATATATATATATATATATATATATATAAATAAAGACTGGCTTTTAACTAAAATTGCTTTCAGTTAACTAATGCAATAAAAGCCTCCATCTGGTCTGGGATAAGAACTAAAATCATATACATAGTTAGATAAGAAAAAAGAGCCAACTAGATAGATACAAGAAAAAATACACACAGATATCTAACCATAAACATCTAATTAGAACACTATAAATATAAATATATAGCTGTGTAATACTATCTAATAAGCATCCTTCCATATCTGTTAGTGTGCATAAAAACTAAATTATTTACAGCTCAGAAAAATGTCAGTGCTTTGCAGCTGAAAGAAAAAAAATACCTGCTGTGACAGTTTTCATGTTTACAGTCCCCCCCCCCCCAAAAGAAATTATACAATGAAAACCAGTAGAAAACCACACAAAAATACAGAAAACAGTGGATGAAGTAAACTAGTAATGTATAAAAGTGTACAGGTGTGTGCATGAATGTGCACCAGTATCCTAAATGAGGGAATTATACCAAAACTTTATGGTAATAGTGGCATGAAAAAATGTGTTTTGAATCTACAGTTTAAATCTCTGGTGTGATGCAAGTGTGTACTAAATCTAATCTAATCAGAATTGAGGTTGAAGTACCTAAACATATATATTTATACAGATTCTACATATCATTTTTTTATAATTTTTAGTATGTGTGGTACATTTAGTACATAAAAATATTTCCTCACAAATTCCTTTAAAAAAAAAAACTTTACAGATTTGTGTGGCCGTTAATGTAAATTCAGCATGCTCTTAATAGAGCAATAGTAGTTAAGTCCTAGTTTTCTGAATGCATTTAATTTCAGCTGCGAGCAAAATTCTTTTTTCTCCAAAACACCACTGACATCCCCTTCAAGCTTTTTTTTTGTCACCACTACAGTTTTAATTCATTGTGTTTGATTTTGTGTTTCGTTAATAAGAAGGTTAATAAAACTTCAGTTGAACATAAATCCCTTGCCAGTGATAATCAGTGACTTATCTGAGAGAAATTCGGTAATATATTGTCTGCTTTGTGTTAAGCTGCATTTATACCTGGATCCTATATATGCAAAAAATAACATTCAGTTATAATATAAACAGCTCCTCTGGGTTTTCCCCATGTGTTCAGTGGACTACCATCGATGTGGTAATGCATGGGAACTGGGTTTTTCTCAAAGGGGATGACAACACATTTTTTGGCATTGAGCTTAAGGCCATGGTTCTGACACCAGTCATTGGTCTCAGTGAGGCCTTTCTGTAGGATGTTGACATCACTTGGGGAGTTAATAATGGCTCCCAACTTGCAATCATCTGTGAACTTTGTCAGCCAGAGTCCCTTTGTGTTGGCTTGGACTTCTGAGAACTAGATACCAAACAGGAGAGGACCCAGGACCAACCTGACTCCACTTGTGACTGGTCGGCAGTCTGACTTGGAGTCAGCTACTTTCACACTGTGGATTCTAAATGTGAGCCAGTTTGCCGCCCACCTAGTGATATAGGGGTTGATGGCTAGCTTAGTGAGTTTTTCTATGATTCCTGAGTGAGGAATGGTATCAAAGGCCTTGGCCAGATCAAGGTAAGCTATATGAACCACGTTGCCTTTATCCACAGCTCTGGTGACTGACTCAAAGAAGTCAACCAAGTTGAGCAGGCATGATCTACCCTTCACAAAATCAATCTGTGTGGGATACAGAGTTTGAAAATGTCCAATATCCTTGTTTATTAGGTCCATGATGATGTGTTCCATAGCTTTGCATATCAGACTTGTCAGGCTAATGAGGCGATAGTTCCCATGGTGTGTAGTCGCTCCTCCTTTGTGGAGAGGGATGACTGTAGCAGTACATCATTCAGTAGGGACAAAGCCTGACGTGAGGCTATGATTGAACAGGGCACACAGGCGAGGTGCCAGTTCACTCTGTAGTTCATGTAGAACACAGCCAGGGATATTGTCAGGTCCCATAGAAGCTGTATTCTTGGCCTTGGCCAGTGCTGTTTTAACCAGTGCAGCAGTAATACTGGGTGCCTGGCAATCTACTGGTATTGTGATTAGTCCTTTGTGGGGGTGAGAGGGGTAAAGTTGGCACTGAATCTGTCAGCCAGTATATTGGCAATATCTGTTGGCTTGGTATAGAAGGTACCATTGTGCAGTAGCTCAGAGAAAATCTGGGTATTGCCATGAAGATTCTTTACATAATTATAGAAGGTCTTGTGGTTGTCTTTACTATATGCTGAAATTCTGTTTTCATAGCTAGCTTTCGAGGATTTGATGAGGGATCTCAACTTTTTGTTGAGGCTGATAAGAGAGTTTTTCCAGTCTTGGAACTTCACCTTATTCCACATAATTTTCCTCCTTCTGTTGTAGAGTTTGTTTATGGCAGTGAACCACCAGATTGGCTTCCTTTTTTTGGAGGAGAGTGCCTTGGTTCTATTGGGTATGGCGAGATCCATGCATTCGTGTACATGTTCATACAGTGCATTGGTGTTTGATTCGGCGGTCATGCAACTATTCTCCATTTGCATGGGTGCCATGAAGTTAGGAGCCCAAAGTTAGCTTTGGAGAGGTTTTTCATGGTGGTAGCCTTTGCGGGGGGGATATGGATTTACAAGGTGATTTGTTTATGGTCAGATCTAACCAGGGAGGAGTTAAATATTGGTGTAGAGCAACATGTTACTAATGACCAGATCAAGGATGTTGCTACCTCTAGTGGGGGTAAGAATGAGCTGGTCCAGGGCATTGGAATTAATGGATTCCAGGAAATGTATGTCAAGTGTATTAGTACATGAGTAGTTTTCCCAGTTAATGGAGGGGATGTTTCTTCAGTTATTCTGATACCTAAACCATACCCTGGACCCATTGTAGAATCATGCATGCCATTATCACTTCAGCACTATCAAAGGGTTTGAATAAAGCAGGTGCAGGTTATCCCTGGCAAAGCAATTCAGACTGTCTACCATCTCCTCCCAGGCTGATATATATCTATATTGTGCCCCCTTTGAATGACACCAGAAGCTAAGCCAAATGCTGAAGTCGATTATCTTTTGCTCATATTGTGGTATCATTCTTGGACATGGTAGTATACAGCTCAATGCTAGGTTCATAACTGCTTTGGGCATATTATTCCAAAAGCTCAGTCATGTCTCTCTCCATATAGTCTAGGGAGTTACGACTGTGCCATATGTATACTTATGGTAAATGGATTTGAGTGACTGTGTGATGTGGTGAATCCTGGTGCCTGATAGGCAACTGGCTATGACCCTCCCCTTGCACAGCCTGGTGAGTGGAGCATCAGTGTTCCGTACCATGGAGTCGCATATAAGTAGGATGTTGGATTGTATAGTTGTTTGCTTTATGGGCTTTTGACTTAAGAAAATGTGACTGTTGGATTTTTGTTTCATGGTGGATACTTACCTGTGTTGTGTGTTTGTGAAGTTACTGAAGGTAACCAGTTGCAGTTTTTATTGCTTATTGTTAAAGCCTGTACCTTCACCATGTTTCTGTGTTGAAATTTTTGGGACCGATTTACATTTTACTTTGATTTCACACAGTTAACTGCCAGGAGAATTTATATACTTTTGTTCAAATTATAAGTGATGTATAATGTTCGCAGCTGGGAGTGTGTCAGTATGGTCTGTGATGTAAAATGCTTGCAACTAGGATTGTGTTGGTGTGGTTTGTTTTCGTTTATATAAATGTGTGATTGCCTGTGTCATAAATTACGGTTTAATAAAGATGTTTCTCGCTTTAAAAAAGGGTCAGGAACTGAATAATTTATGTAATGTTGCTTAGGTTATATGATATATAGTAATATATGTGAAGCATAATGTTTGTTAATCTTAATTTGTTAATACACTTTACTTTTATATAAATGTGAGTTTGGCTGTGTCACAAGTGATTTATTTATTTGACATGTGTTAACCGGGTTAGTCCAACTGAGCCAGAAGCCTATTTTCAGTGGAGACCCGAGGAGAAAAGCTTCATGGTAATTCAATAATTCAGTGAAGGTGTTTACAAAAAATAAGTGTACAGCTATGACCGTAAGTCCGTAAGAATGCAAAAAATTACTTATTCTAGGTGAGTCTAGGCTGGTAGTTTGAAAAAGCTAGTATAAAACAGTTTCTATCAGCAACTTATAATAACAAAAATAAAAAAGGTAAAATATATTCAGACAAGCCCACTGGCCAATAGAAAAACAGCATGCTTCAAGATTCTGTATTAATCATAGGCCTAGAAATTATGTGGTTCTTTCACTAATCTCACTACAGTTTAAACCAATGGCAATTCTAACTCAGATTACAACAAATGTCAAAATATGTGCAATGCTATTACATTAACTCAATAAGAATGCATAAAGTACTTAACCTAGGTGTGTGTTAGGTGTTTTTCTGCTGTTAGTTTGTCAAGTCAAGGGCAAGAGGAAATAAAAAAATAGGCAAAAAAGATAACTGATTGAAGAAAATGTTGTAGCAGAGAAACCTTTCGAAAGAAAGTATGAGAGATATAGTGATGTCATTTGAGCCACAGCTATGGGAAGGACTTGGGGATAGGTGCCTAAGCTGGGTTTGTGGTAGTTTCCTCATAGAGCAAGCAGGGGAACATATGTTTCTTCTAACTGGGAAGTGTTGACAACCCTCATGATAATGTGGGTGATGATATCAAGAGGAGGAGTTAGGAACATAAAAATTCCTAATGGCTGCCTTACAGATGGTCTTGTCAAAAATTAGTTTCAAACCAACATATTACGATATAGAAGCAGCAAGACCAAGGCACTTGTACCGTGACAAACTCAGACTTTTAATGTTAAAACAGTTGTGTTTTTGTTCCCTATTACGTCATGGAACTTCTTCAGAACTAAAAAAAAAAAAAATACTCCAAGAATCCATTAAAGAGCTTTTGAACAACTATCGCAGGATGTACAGCCAACCAATAAAATTTCACAAAACATTAATTATTGCAATTAATTAAAATAACTCAGACATTAAACTTATATTGCACATACAAAAAAACAAAAATACTTGATGGAATACTTGCACTCTAGTAATCTGTTAAATACCTTAATTTTAAAATAGAACTGATAGACATACTATCATTAATTCCTGGGGGCTCATGGCATCTAACCTCAATTGCCACCCAAGCTCTTTCCTATACAAATGGTCACTAATTATTACTCCTTCAGGGTCATTATTAATTTATTCAATGACCATAAATTGAAAAGTATATGTTTCACATTCCAATACATGTCTATATAATGCATTTGTAGCTTTTGCCTTTTTAATATCTAATAAATGTTCATACATCCAATCCCTTATTCTTTTAGTGGTCATTTCTACATAAAACACCTCACAATGTTTACAGTTAGAAAGCGAAACCACATTTTTGGAATCACAATTATAGTGACCATTTAGATGATAAGTCTGCCCCCTCACTGGAAATGTCTTCTTCCTTCTAACGTATGGGCATTGTGTACTAACGGCCACACTTAAACATCCCATAATTGACTTTATTCCTTTCACAAATTCTATTATTATATGGTTCCTTGCTCTCCCAATAATTTGTAAAAGCCTTATCTTTTTTATATACTACATTCAATTTACTACCTTTCCTATTTCTAATAAGGCTGTCACTCATTAGGAACACCCAATATCTATTCAGACGTTCCACTAAAACCTTGCTATCTAAAGTGAAGGTCAATACACATAATTGGCTACCCTCAAAATTATTTTGTGATTTAAGGCTTATCCTATTTATTGCCAAATTAATTTCCCTTCCCTTAAAAGTTTGAGTTTGTCACTGTACAAGTGCCTGGGTCTTGCTGCTTCTAAATCATAATACATTGGTTTGTTAGTTGTTTTCGTGTTGGATTACAGATTGGTTTCACCCAGTAGAGGAATGAATGGACTCTGATATTTGTCATCCTGGAGAGGATCAAATGGGAGTTAGAGCTGTCATCAAACTAGGGAATGAAGGGGTAGCTTTGGCAGTTGTTTGAACATCAGCAGGCATGAGGGGAAAAAAGTACACAGAAAAACGTTCATCTTCAGACTTATTAAATTAAAATATGGTGCCAGGCATGCGATATGTCTTAAGGTGGGGACAGAGTTATCTTTGTCTCTATCTCTTCACAAAACCTCTAAGACAAAGGAATGAGGGTACTTTGTGTTAGGGGAGGCTGGATTATCTGTGTAGGCAGCACTGTAGAGAGGGAATTTGGCATGCTGGGAAACCTTTACATGTGGCATCCCCTCTCAGACTATTTGCAATTGCAATCACTTAGTGTCAGATTGTAAACTGTCAAACCTTTTCTTATGGGAATAATGATTTATTAGGGTTTATTTAAAGGTATGTTTACTGATGTAGCAAACTAATAACTTGGCGAGTATCTTAAAAGCAAATTTTGATAGTAGATAGATTGTGAAAGATGGTAACTAAATGGACAAGATGCAAATACAGTTTCATGTCACTAAATAAATGCTAATAAGGTAGAAGTGGAAATAAAACTGCTGAATTTCAGAACAGATATTAGCAAGTTTAATGCCCTTCTGTTAAATACTATCAAAATTAAAACAGCGGTTATGACTTATTGTAAGAGGTAGAACAACTGCATATGATTTGTTTAAAAACAAAGTTGACTGGTGAAAAGAAATGAAAACAATTGCAAAGCACTGCAGCAAACAACTAGAAAGGACCAGAACAAGACATATAACAAAAAGGAATGAGGTGGTTATTAGCTATTTAATTTAATTTAATTAAAAAGAATTAGTGACTGGGACAGGAAATAGAAATAAAAATAAATGAATCAGAGGAAGGAAGAAAAAAGAAACAAAATAAGCTGAAATTTTTAAAGCTAAAGAATCAAAGTAGGAATAAAATTGGGGAAGTGACCAGTAATGTCGCTAAATGAAGTATGTTAATTAAGGAAGCATGCTAAGGAGATTGTTATAACAAAAAGAAGGGTGGTAAATAAATCGGGGTAAGACATTAAGAGAAGATGCAAATACATGGAGGTGCCACATTTCAATTTGCATCCCTTCCACCAATGAGCACCAGGAGCTGTGTTCCTCTGATCTGTACCACTACATAAACAACGATAACCAAAAACAAGAAAAAACAATAAAAGTGTAAACAAACGTATATGAGTAAGCAAGTGAGAGAAGGCTGGCCTTAATGGCATCTATCAAGTAAACATTGCAGTTTTGGGACAGCTACACCTAAACAAGATTCATATAATGAGCACTTGCTTCCCAGGCCCTCCCCCTCTTTGCACATGCACGCACCCACACACAAAATCATTTACAAGTGGGGTTAATAATAGGCCAGATTTGTAAAGGTTACCACAAAGTGTAACCTTTCTGAGTGAATCTGCAGCACAAGCATTGTGGTAGGGCTGTTCTTGAATTAAGAAACTTTATACATAGTGTACGTTTTGTGGCAACATACCTCTCTACTGTACAGATTTTCACAGAATGTCCAGAGTTTTGCCTCATATTTTTGGTCTGTTCCTGATAGAAATTGTGTTTTTTGACAAATCACTGGGATGACCTAAGGATTAAAGTCACTAAATAATGACATGCATTTGAGTTTCAGACTTCATGCCCTTCAGAAATTGCATGCTAAAACAAATCCTGTTATTCTAGCAACTTTCTAAATTCATAAGAGCAGTATTTAAATTGTGTCCCTATTTTTGGGCCTTTGTCCCCCAGGTATGTCAGGCTTTGTCCAGATTTCTTGGGCTAAGAGGTTGAGAGGCACAGTGGCAACCTTTATAAATCTAGAGTAAAACTTTCAGTACTACAACCCTTTTTATGGTCTAAAATGATTTTACTTCCAGCAGCTAAAGCAGTTTGGCACACCAGCATTATAAGTTACTGTACTACTATTAAACATGAACTAATAGTAACATGAAAAACAAATGATAGTATATCTAAGCAGTCTGTTTTCCTGCCTTTCTGTTTCATTATCACTTCCAGAAGTGGAAGCCAACAGTTATATTTTCACCAAAACAGTGCATCTACTCTTAGATTAGTTTTCTCTTGAATTAATTAACAAACATCTAACAATAACCTTTTGAAACTAAATACATTTTGTTCACCAAAAGAAATTAAACAAGTTCATAATATTAAGTACAATGTAGTAATTGAAATAAATCAAATACTTATTTTAATTACAATGTTGTAACTTTTAATTCAGTGATATGTATACAAAACAAAAACTCCCAGTAACCCTCAGCATTATCCCATCTCTCATTTCAGATCATTTTAAACTGCCATGGAAATGTGCCCTCCTGAAATGTATCAGAATCCTACAAATTCCAAATAAAAGTTATCATTTCCAAAGCTTACCCGCATACTACTATTGTTAAAAAGTCAGCCCACTGCAGTTTCCTTGCACATGTGAACCCATTCTTATTTAAAATGACAGTGAGTATGAACCAGGCCCATTAGCAACTTCCAATTACATCCCTGAAAAAAAATATTCTCTTCAAACTGCAGCTACTAATTACTTTTCAGTTTGAATTAGAAAACTCTCCAGTTCCAAATGATCTTTGCAGTATCACACCTATACCAAATCCAGAAATCCACTAACAATGATTCCACAAAAAAAGGAAATATATCTTTTATTTATTTTAACTATTGCTTTATGTTGTGTTAACTTTCTAACAGAGTGAGTTAGCATGTGTTTTTTTTTGAGAGAATGAAGGTGACATTTGTACTGACTTCAGGAAATCTGGCAAGAACACAAAAGCAGTTCCTCTACACTTTTGCTTTGAGTCAAAACATATTTAGTATCTACCTGATCTACCAATATTTCTGGTAGATGAGATCTTGATATAATATTGCATTCAGAAGATAACACCTCAGAAGTGCAGTTCCTTGATGTTGATATACATAAGGGTCACTAATGGAGCATGGTTGTTGGTGTCATTCTAGGTATGTCCAGTACATGTCAACTTTGGAAGAGACGTTTGAAAAACTTGCATTGTACGATACAATTTGTACCTCTCATTCAACAGTTTCTGCTTTGTGGCTAAAGCCCTTGGCTGGTCCTTGTAGTTTTATTTTTTGGCAGAAACCAGCTACTGGACACCCCTGCATAGCAGATAAAATAAAAAACAAATTCAAATTCTGACTTTATCTAGGTTGTTCCTCTCAATAATATAATTCTTAATAACAAATTGCCTGATCTTAAGGCTACCTAGCAACTTATGCACATACATGTCTCTGTCATAAATGAGAGTTGATTTCATTCAAACGACAGTACTCCTTCCTTACCTGGGTTTAATTTTCATCATTCATTTAGACCAGAAGGAAACTGCAAGAGTGTTTTCATACTTTTCAGAAACCATATGGTTCACTGCACCAGTTAGCATCCTCACTTTTGCTGCAGAAGGGTGTGTGTTCTATTCCCACACCAAGTAGATCAATTGCAGTCACTGTAGTGCAGCAATAAGGGAGGAGATGCACCTCCTGAGTGAGTCCTTCAGATGAGATATTAAACAGAGGCCCAATCTCCTCGAGTCAGTGGTAGATCAGGTGGATGTAAAACAGCCCAAAGCACGTATCAAAAGAGTTGGGGAGGTTTGTTGATGCCCTGGCCAAATTTCTCCTAGTAGTATAAATACCACCTCTGATCTCCCTTGAAAAGAGACTACTAGCCTAGAGAGACTAAGCCAATCAACAAAGAATAAATAAAAAAATAAAGTTCTAATCATTGAGACCTGCATATCAAGTCACTGAACTTCATCTTAACCTAAACAAGACAAATTATCTATTTATATTTTTTGTAGGCTGCCTTCATCACCTACAGATGCATGAGAGACTGCATTTCCCATAATAAAAAGTTATTTTATGATAGATGATTTCAACTTTCAATCAGTAAGCTGGAGTTTCTTTAACTCAAAAGTTGGGCGCACTCACAGATTTCAGGAATTAAATGATAATTCCCAGAACAAATGGTAAACCACCATACTAGTAGACAAAACATTTTAGACCCTGTCCTCATTAATATAGCCTCCCCCGGCATCAACCATTCCAGCTGTCTTTCTATCCCTGGTTATATACAAGTATAAATTAGTGACCTTGTCCTTTAAAGTCTCAAATACTCCCAGGGTGAATAATTCTATTTTAAAACCTTCAAGCAAACAAGCATTCTCAAACCACACTTGTAATATTATCAATGCTTCCATTCATTCACTCACCACCTATTTTGTAAAGAAAGTAGAACTCTTATCCAAGAGGAACATTTTCAGGTGCAAAACATGCAATCACAGCATTCTTGACATCTGAAGCACAAACTAGGATTACAGTTTCAACCAACAATGTTAACTGTATGACAGCCTTGAAACTTAATACAGAATTGATTTAGAAAAAAATGTATACAAATAAATACACACATCCCTTACAATACAGTAGATATAATTGGCTAGAAAGATGTAAACAAGGAAGAGGTGATGAGAATGTGGTTAGTTAACAATGACCATTAGTTAGGTAAGAATAACAGGGTAGGAGTGCAGGCCCTGCTGGGGGGAAATGCATCACAAAGTTAACTTAGATGTACCTTATTAGTCTGAGTATAATTATAGGCAGTAGGGAAGGTTGAGTATAGCTTCATTTTTTGTAGCATTTACAGATGCCTACTTTGTTAAGAAATCATCTTAGCGTGCTTCACAATTTATGATAGGTGGAGAGTGATCACATTTGTAAAGCGATGAGAGTCCCAGACCCATGTTGCCAGAGTTGAGCATCTGTGAGCAGTGACAAGTGAGCTGTGTCTGAGGGTTCTTAGAAAGGGAATTTAATCAGTATGTGAGTGTTGGCTATAAGTGGTTATTCTCATTGTTAACTGGGAAACAAAAAAGGAAAAATTGAGGTTTAATGGCTTGTATATAGATGTGAACACCTTTGTTGCATTAGCAGACATTTAGCTTTTGAAAGGACTTTGCAGTGTTACTTTTTCTTGTGGGCAAGAATGATACAGATATTTATTGCTGTGGTTTGAATGGAGTGTATTTTTTTCTTTGAGGCTTTCCTGATGATTGGCTGGATGTATTAATGAAACCTAGCAAAATGTTTACCAGTAGCAACTGTACTTTCTGGGGGTTAAAGGAGATAAATCTTTTATGACCAGAAAAATAGTGTTGTTTTTTTTTTTTATTTGGTGGTTTGCATGTAGTGTTGGAAGTTTAGGTTTCGGTCCAGCCAAATACCTAGATATCTGAAGTGAGGGGTCATTTTATAGGGCTCAATATTAGTATTATATTGTAATATGAGTAAATAAATAAGTTTTACTTGCACCAAATATAGGTCTATCAGTCCAAATCAGTGTCAAATATAATGGGAAATTCCAAAACAAACCAGTTTTGTGGTCCAGCAGTATACAGATAAGCAATATAACAAAGGAAAAAAATTATAAAGTCTGATAGCAAATCTAAATCTATCTACACTAATCACTTTGTCAAAAAGATTAGTAATGGCCTAAAAGCTGTCATCAGAAAACAAAAGCCAAACTAACAGAAATGAGCATCTGAAACCAACGGTAATTATAGATCCTTCTTTTATTACATCAGAAAATTAAGAAACAGCACCCAATAATGTGCAGATTTAATTCAAAATGGCATTACTTACTCTGACCCCAAAACTGTAGCTAATATACTCAGAGCAATGCCTAGTGTGGGTCAAAAGGGGGTGCTAGCTGTTAGGGGGGGGTGCATTTAGCAATTGCCAATGTGAAAAGGAGTGGAGTACCTGAATTTGTTTATGAAGGCATAGGTGATAGTGCACCAAATTTAAAGTTTATTTGCAAAGGTTTTTATCATTGTTTTTCTGGTTTAAATTTTACCTTCTCATGTAAGGTGAGCCTTCAGATTATAAAATGTGTAGTTTTTATTGTAGTAACTTCAATGGGCCTGCATTTGTAAAATTTAATAAACTTATGTTTCTGATTACTGTATGCAGAAAAACTGTCCAATTACATCCTGATTCCATTTCATCCAGCCCTACCTTCTAATGATGATGACACGGGGAGAGAAAGTTTGTAGTGAGACTGCAGCAGATTTTATTACAAGATATCCAAAGTGCAATGGAATCAGTTAGACAACAAATCATAAAATAAATACAACTAAATTCAAGTAAAAGGTATCAAAGCAAGCTGGAACAGATTAATAATCTCAGTGAGTTGTATAGTGCTTAACATGTTGTTGCGTCTTTCGGCTTTTTCCCGGTTAGGGGTCGCCACAGCAGAACTCCGGTCCGCTAATGATTGGCAGTAGATTTTTATGTGCTGAGTTGCCAGCTGTGACGCACGACCTTCAACTAAGGTACGCCCATTCACACATGTCTCCACACAGAAGACGCTCTAGCTGAGAATCGAACAGGACAACATCTTACTGTGAGGCGACAACGCTACCGCAGCACCACCACCGTAGGAGATATATATATATATATATATATATATATATATATATATATATATATATATATATATATATATATATATATATATACACATACATATATATATATATATTGGATGTTTGAATCACCTCAATGATGGCTATGCTGCACAGTGGTTTTGCATGTTATGCTGCAAAGGAATTTGTGCCAGAAAGAAAAGATTTGGAATCATTTGCACATCTCTGAAGATGAGTATGCAGTAAAGTGATCATTCCAAAGTAGACAACTGTTAATTACATTGCGACATCTGTGTTATTCCACTGTATTCCATGTACAGTACACTTTCCTGAAATTTATTTTTAGTGCATGGAGTGTCACCATAACTCTCCAAAACCATGAAAAAGCTAAACTTAAGAGCTTCCCTAGTGTAAGACCTGAACTGCTCTGATCATATCAGCACGTTTCCCTGCCATTCGTTCAGTGCCTGTAAATTTAATTGGGTTACTACTTACACTGAGCATCTAGTTTTTAATTATAGGATAATGTTCAGGTTTTATGCCGAGTGTTAATGTAATTTACTATGCACGTTGTCAAGCATGTAATTCTTACTATGTGGGTCAGATGAACTGAATGTTAAAAGAGACGATTTCAGAGCATATGGGTGATGTCAGAAATAATAAGACCACCAACGCTTTACCAAGACATATTATTGAATATGCATCTGACCATTGTTTCAAGTTTACTGTCCTTGCAATTGTGTATGAAAATTTAAGAGGTGGCGATCTTGGAAACATAAATGAATATAACAAATTGAAATGGATCGTGAACTTACAAGCAGGCAAGGGATTAACATTGTTAGGCTTGTAAGGGACCCAGGGCCACTAGCCTAGTAACCTTTAATGAGCCTATGTACTTTGTACTGAAATCTGCTGCAGAGTACAGAAGGTGTGCCTACACACTAATACATCATCAAAAGGTGAGGCCAGATTATACAGATACTGGAAGTAATTGAAGTTGTTCAGCATACATAAGATACAAATTTACTAAACTTAATAAATATAGCCCCACTGAAGTAACTAAAACAAAAAATGCGTATTTTAGCCTCAGAAAGTCCATTGTACATGACAGCATACATATAGCAAAATGAAATAGCATAGAAAAACCTTTGCATATTTAATAGACATAGCAAAGAACTTAATGAAAGCTCCTTACTAAAGATATTAACACACTAAATTATAGACATACAGTGAGTGTATTTTGTAACTGGTGCTTTTGGAGATTTGCATAAGAGGTTTTTGCTGCTAGATCTCAGTACTTTGACCTCTCTTTTTTCAGATTAACTTCTGCAAACTCCATGCAATAATTCCATACCTATGGTTAAGTACATTTTCCAATGACTGTAACCTGGGTGTAATTGGTGTGATTATCCCTTGATATGGAATTGGTGCAGGATGGATAAATCCTAACAAGCCTTACCAGTGGCACAGATAGATGAGGCCCTAACTATGGCCCAGACTAAAATAAGCAGCTCAGGCATTGGGCAACGAAACACAAATATCGGATCTTTGAGTGTTCTGGGCTTCTCTCTGGTGGAGCTTTAACAAAGGCCCAGAGGTAAGTTAGATGATGCCAGGCTGGTGGGTGGAAGGACAGAGAAGCTATGACTGCCCTATAGAACAGGGATGAGGATACATGTTCAAAGTCACTCTACATTGGCCATGCATCTCAAAGCTGACAGCATGTAGGGTAAGGGATGTAAGACTATAGAAAACCTTTCAAGGTGCAATATGGTGGTTCTTACTCTCCACTCTCAACACCTGGCTCTTCATATCTCTTAGAATCAGGTCATGAGGATTAGGGAAACTGGTGTATATATGTTCTTCCATTAGGGAGACCATCCTGATGTGGGTTACATGGGGGGGGGGGGTGTCAGGGTTTAAGGAACTGAGGTAGAATGATAGGTGCCAGCATACATCTCAACCTGCAGACAATGAAAATCAATACAAAGGCCCTTAAACAATAACTATATCCCTCCAAAAATCTGGACATCTAATTAGCACAAAATCAAAATAACAAATAGCCCATAACTTCCCATTTCCAGTATAAATGCGGGATACAGTTCAGAAACTCACATTTAAAAAAAGCAGAGAGTGGCAAAAATAAAGGGAAAATATAAGCAGATTACCAGAAGAAAACACTTTAAAATCTGTAACTTTAATGAACTGCATTGCAAATTCTACCATGAAAGGTAATTTATTTTTGCTCCCATAAAAAAGGAGATGTTAGGCATGTCTTTTTATTTAAAATTATTGGTGCCACTAATATGTTGGTCACATAGTGTGGTTTTTTCTGTACTAGACAGCTTGGAAAATCACGTGATGAGGGGATTCAGAAAATTGTATGAGGGTAAATCAAGCCTGAAAACAAGGATGCAGTTCCAGAAATAGGTACATCATGTGCAAGAATAAATCAGGTATGAAAGTAGGAACGCTTCTCCAAAATAGGGACAGTTGAGCAGTCTGGGAGCAAGCCACAGAGGAAACCTGAAGTTAGTGGTAAATGACAAGAAATAATTCTTACAAATCAACAGTGTAGTGAAAATGGAATAACATTAAATGCCAAATTTTATAGAATTGTCTTATTTGGAAAACATCTCTCCTCTACAAATTACAGTATAGCCAATATCCCATTCCAAACTAAAACAGTAATCAAGAATCTTGGCTCCTTGGTCAATGACTCCCTGTCCTTCAAGAGTCATGGAATCCTTCTATTTAACACAACTGATATCTAAAGAAATCTCATCCAGGACAAAATAAGTTATTCTATCTCTGTACTCGGCTCCAGTTAAAATAAAATATATATATTATAAAATGCCACCTTTGGCATGTACCTACCCAGAATCCAGACACATTATGCTGCTGCAAAGACATCAGAGATTCCTAACTAAAAAAATGACTTGTCCAAAGACACCTGGCTACCAAGACATGCTTGACGTTCTGATTTATACTTGGTCTGTTATAGATTTCTACATGGAGATCTTTGCTTATATTCCATGCTCTTATGGACCCAACTTTACCTGATCTCACGCACCTCAGCAAACCAAACGGCATGACAAACACTTGAAATGAAGATTTAAATCTTCACAAGCACATACATTAAACATGCTTGAAAGACAGTCATATTACCCAACATGTGCCGCATTTCTAGATAAAATTTCTAGATCAACAAACTCATTCTCAGCCTGATCTAATTTGTTCTCATAGCAGACAGAGGTACATCATAAGGGTGAGTATTGGCAAGGAGCAAATTGTCTCTTAACTTATAAGAATAACACAAATTACCCAATGGATAAATGGACCACTGTGCTGCACAATACCAAATATCCAAACAATAAGCAAAAGAACCACAGTAGAACGAATCACAATTCCTTCTCTCATAGACAAATGACTCAGCAATGTAAAACGAACAAAACAGTTTTAATCTGGTTAGCGCTTTCACCACTAAGTGGCTTTTTCAGACCATATACACAGGAAAATAAAATGTATTGCATAAATACAGTTTAAAAGTGTACCCACAGATGCTCGTAATGATGACTACACTCCCCTCTCCAAGTTCAAACACTTTCATAGAGCGTGGTGACACCTCTACTTGAAATATAACTCATCTTAAAGCAATAAAGCACCTATTTTAAAAAACTTCATTTTTAGAACTAGCTATTGCATTAATTGCATTAATCATATAACTAACTATAAAAATACATCACTAAAAACATAGCAATAAAACAGCTAAACATACAGATCTAACCCTATTAAACTATTTAACATATTAATATTCATATTCAGCTTGTTCGATGTCTAACAAAAGATCATTGCATACTGCAATACTCAAGTCTACAGGCATTCAAGTTGAATATGTTGAATTCTGCAAAACAGAAGAAATATCGGGTATGTTCAGAAAAATTAAAGAAACATAAATGTACCTTATTTTCCTTGCATTTCTGCACTGACCCTAGAAACAATCTACAAAAAAAGTATCTTGCAGTGAAAAGAACACCACGGACACTGGTGTAAAAGGTTAGCACTCTCATTCCTTTTAATTGATGCAACGGAACTGCTAACCTTTTACACCAATGTCCGTGGTGTTCTTATCACTGCAAGATACTTTGTTTATGGATTGTTTGTGGATTATTATTTTTGAATTTGTGCACTGACCCTACTAAAATCTCAGCAGACTGTTGTACCTCTTCACTGTCCAGATATTTGCAGAATGTCCAGATTTTTGCCTCATAGTTCTGGTCTTTTCCTCATAAAAAAAAAAAACATGTTGCTTTCTGGCAAGCCACTGGTGAGTGATGTCATTAAATAATTATAGAAATTTGAAGTTAGCATGAATTTTCTGAAGGATGTGAAGCTCTAACCCAAAACCTCTCATTCAAGCAAATTTCTAAGATTATAAGAGCGATATAATCTGTCCTATTTTGGGACCTTTGTTTCACCCCTTGATGTTGGGCTTTGTCCAGGTTTCTTACATTAACAGCATATAATGGCAGAGGGAAAAAAAAAAGAAATGCACTGGAGACTCTCTTTTCTCCATTGCTTCTCGTAAATAGCACAGATGTACTGTGCGGGCATGGGAATGTAAATCCCATGCACATGTGCAGTACATCAGCAAATGTGGAAGAACGTGGAGGTGAGATATAGCACCGTTATATAAAGACATTATTTAAGAAAGGCAAGAATTTCTTTCTTAAGTAATGTCATTGTATGATAGCAATAACCCACTCCTAAGTGTGGGTAATTCTGGATTTACCCACAGTTGGCTTTTTTGATCACATGGGCTTCACCCTTGTGATTAAAGCATTCCAACTGTGGGTTAATCCTATGACTCCCACACCCAGCCATGGGTTATTGCTACGTCCAACTAATGGTCAAGTTGGGACTTTTTCTTAATATTTCAGATCACCTTTTATATGATGCTACCTCACTTGTATTGCCATTGTCATTAAGCGGTTCTGTACAAAAATGGGGTTCCATGAGAAACTGCATATTGACAATGACTTGGGTAAGGTGGTAGGTCATTTAGATGAGTGTTCTTTAAGTCATAATGCTTAACTAGTTTCAAAGCTGTGAGGATGTTATAAATAAAACTTCACCAAATTAAAGTACATGCCGTACGGAGCCCTACCTCACAAAATATGTTCTTCCAATTGCACAGTTATATCGCAAATGGTGAAATTACATAACTGTGAAATTCCTCCTCAGAGGAGAAACACAAGTAATAGTGATATGTTTCATCAGAATGACCATAAGATGTACATTCTGATAAATTACGTCCAAGTACTAAGGTTACCAAACTCGTAAGCCTGCATTTAATCTAATCCTTTTACTCCAACTACACTATAAGTGCTAGTGGACTACATTTTCATCATGACATCTGTGGGAAATCACCTTGTGAATTATGCAACTTTAATTAGTTGGATACTGACCCAAAATGTGATTTGTATGACCACTGCAGGACAGTATAGAATATGTCTGTCAGTATTAAGAGGTCACTGCAGGGGAAATTTACCAAAGTACAGCAATCTCAAACTTTATTAAGTTAAGGAGGCGAAATCTCCTGCATGGGTATATACAGATCCCCACCAAAACCACCATTTAAGCACAGGCCATATATGCCATTTTAGATTCTTATTTTTTTTTTAGTTCATGTGGAATTGAAACTCCCAAAGTTTGCAGTCGTGGCATGGAACCTTACCATATAATCCCCTTTTGAGATGAAATTATATTACCTTACAATACATTACACTAAAACATTTTATCTTGCATTCACTTAATGGCAGAAGAAGGCAATAAGCATTTCTAGTCTGCTCTTTGGAGGTAGCATGTTGAGTACTCCTATCTTTGCCCCCCTTACCTTGCCTAACCCTTTCCCATGATGACCAGAATGGATCTGTAAATTCCATCTCTATCACCCATTCTGTAATAAATTCCATAGTTCTATAACACTTTCTGCAAAATGTACTTTTAGAGACCTAGGGAGTACTTAGTCGCACAGTGGCAACGCCACAGTGAATGATGCAAGTCCCTGAGATGACAGTTTTGAATTGCTGTTCCAAACTTATTTTCATTTTCCAAAGCTGTGATAACATGTTTAATTTTGTGAATATCTTTAATAAAGGTACCCATTTCTGAACTTCCACCAGGTGTTACATGTAAATGTATCAAAAGTACACAACACTTTGTAACTTACTCTGCCCGTTAATGTTTAAATAGTGTCCAACATATGAACATTAATCCTTGATAAGGTTTCCATCTAACTCTATAATACCCCCCCCCCCCACATAGACACACATGAAATGTGTTGTCACTACATCACTAATCTGATAAGATATTCCTTTCACCAACTGCCAGCTTAATGCTGAGAAATGGAAAAAATCATTGTGTGAGGAGTTAGGACTTAAAGTACTGTCACTACAACAGTGTTACAATATTTATTTGGTGATGGTGAATAAGTGATTGATAAGTAGCAGAATTACCTAGAGTACCTAATACAGTCTTTTTACACTTGTAATGCTATGCAATGAGCCATAACTGGTGCTTTCGGAGGGTATCGAGGGATGAAGACTCCTCAAAACATTAATGACTTTTACTGTGCCTACCTTGCCAACTTCAATTTCATTTAGAAGAATTACAATGAGATGTTCTGAATTATATGTATGTATATAGATACATAGACAGGGAAAGGAAGTCTGTACTGAAGTCTAAGGTTTGATCAGGTGCTGTTTTTGTCAAATGATGGAAAATCCAGTTCATTTTATCAAAAGTGAACTGATTTGAAATTACTGGCTTTTTTATGGATGAGATCATGGAAATGAGGAGCTGGAGGAATTAGCCCTTTCCTTACTGTAGTACGATCTGATAATTGGGTATATGTAAGTAGAAATGGGGGAGTCGACTGCCTGCATAAAGGATATTCCACATGCTGCTTCTTTTTCAAGTATTTAAGTTATTTAAGTTTAATCTCTTATATCAACATTTTGTTAAACATTTACATACACACACACACACACACACATATATATATATATATATATATATATATATATATATATGTATGTATGTGTGTGTGTGTGTGTATATATATATATATATATATATATATATATATATATATATATATATATATATATGTATATATATATATATATATATATTTATATATATGTATATATATATATATATATATATATATATATATATATTATATATATGTATAGGTTCATAGGTTCATAGGTTCATACTAGGCTATCTGCCCAAGGGCATTTATAAGCCTAGCCCATAGTTATGTGGCTTTTGCCACCCCTTTAGTTTGAATAAAAACTATGCCTATCATTTTTCTGTGCCTCTGTCAAGCAGTGACACTGAAGTAATCCCTGAGGTATATCTGCGATCTCCCATCCATTGGTCAAGATTCCTCTTGAACAAGGCCAGCGAGGTGCTCTGCCTCACTCGAATATATATATATATATATATATATATATGTAATATATATGTATGTATATATATATATATATATATATATATATATATATATGTATATATATATATATATATATATATATACATACACACACACACACACACACACACACACACACACACACACACACACACACACACATAGACCTATATGTATATATCTATATATATATATATGTGTGTGTGTGTCTATATCAGAAGCTCTTGTTTTTTCAGAAACTCAAAATTCATATTGTTAAGGTGATATGATCGAGTTTCCAAAAACTCAAACTTCAAAAAACAACAATCTGCCTTTTTCCATGTTTTTTTTCCACATGTACCAGTTCTGAGGTCGCACTACAGTGGGGAAAAGGGTACATTTCCCTGATCCTCACTGTACCATGATCTCCATTAAAAAGTTTTGCATTTTTGGAAACTCGATGATATCTCAAAAATATGAATTTCAAATTTCTGAAAACCCGACCTTAATATATATATATATATATATATATATATATATATAGGAGCCATTTATAATCTCAAAATACTGAAATATCTAATTCCAGCATCTCAAGACTATAAACCCAAATGTTTAAAATAGCAAAAGTTCATAATCGCGAATTGAAATATCTCAAATTTGCGGTTATGGCCTTACACTACATGATGTCTGGGATTGTATGTTTATGGTGCATGGTGCCATGTGTGGATCTAGGTGTTTTGTCAGGTAAGTGAGTGTTTTGTAAGGGATTTGAGTGGGGGTTAGAGTGTGTCTGAGTGTGCTGATGTGTTTGATGTGTGTGTGAGGGGCTGGAGAATGTGCGTGTGTGAGTTTGCTTTTGCTTCCTGTTTGTGCGATCTCGGAGTTAGTATACATAAGTAGGGGGAGTGGGGGGTGCAGGGGGGCTTGCCCCCCTGCTTATGTGTGTATGAGTTGTGTATGTGTGTAGTTTTTGTTTGTTTATGTTGTGATGTGGGTATTGTGGTATATGTATGGTGTAGATTATGCGATTTGTTCCGTGTTTTGAATTTTGCGGTTTTGGGCTCGGGGTTTTGTAGTTTCGGTGTTTTGTGGATTCGGTTTTAATAGTTTCGAGATACTGAAATTCGATGTTTCAGTATTTCGAGATTATGAAGTGAATCCCTGTAGATATATATATATATATATATATATATATATATATATATATATATATATATATATATATATATATATATATATATACAGATACACACACACAAACATCTACATATATATATATATATATATATATATATATATATATATCTACGGGTGTTTGTCCAAACATCAGTGAATCGACACTAAAAACTTTGACTGTAAAAGGCCAAAAAAAAAAGAATGGCACAACTTTGGATGATGCAAAGAAATCTGCTGCCTTTTATGGTGGGGAGGCAAGCCCTGCTGCTAATCTCTTCACACCCTCTGCTAATTACATATACTATGTCTGAGATTGCATAATCACTGGGGGGAGGAGCTTGTTCTCCATCCCCAGGGTTTGTCAGTCTCATACACTTGTCCAACCATCTGTTTTGTCATCCAAAGTGCAGAGTAGCTGGAAAAAAAACAGGCATCAACATCTGGGAGTTTTGCTCATTATAAACACTCAATTAGAATGTATGTATACGTGCACACGTATATACACACAAGCACACATATTCCAGCTAGCACTATCTATGCAAAGACAAGCACATGTAATTAACAAAATCTTGTTGCCTAGGGTGTTTCACAGGTAACCATGGTCTGAAAGTGAAAAAGCATATTATGATTTCAACCTCCAGGGTGGAACTAAAAGATCTCAAGGCTATTATGTCTGTTGCCCTGCCCTGACTTACCCTTAAATTATGATTCAGAAACGGAACTCCAAATGGAGCCTTCCTGAATACAAAACAGGTTAGTTTTGCATGCTGCTCTTAGTCACAAGGAGAATTTTTGCAGGTAGTTCCTCTGATAGCCACAGCCTCCTGCTCCATGCTGCTATAGTAACATCAGGCTGGAGCATAGTCACAGAACAGCTTGAAATGTTGTCAGAGAACTGACACGAAAAATGAATTACTTGCTGCAAAATATGAATTTAAATTTACTGAAACTATGGCAAGCCAGGTACAATAGCAATACTACACTAATGTCAGTTCACCCTGGAGGCTAAACTTAAATGTACTTTGAGATGTTGATATGCAATATTAGCATTAGGCAGTCTGATCTGCACCTCAGGGATGTGTGGGGGAAAGTTCTGAGTTGCTCCTTTTAACCATTTTGGATACTAGGTTCAAACAGCTTCATCTGAGTTGCAGACTGCTTGAACTTTATATTTCTAAACAGCAGGCCATCATCTTTACCCATGCTTAGCCACAAGTAATCCTTTCAGGTATGTGACATTCTTTATGAATCCTAACCAGTTTACTGCTCCTGTGAACAGGTGGGCTTGCCTGTATATATGTTCATTAAGGACAGCATCATATATTTTATATGTGCCGTCTTCTGACCAATTCAGACATTTTACGAACAAATCCTTTTGACCACCCAGTAACCTTTAGTTTTGAAATCCTGTATTTAGCGTTTACATGCATCCTCATTATCTATTATTTTTTTTAAACTGTTCCTGATAGACATCTCCTTTACCTGTCTTACAGTGAAGTACCTAGAAATGGAACTTGACTAGGTGTTTGTACATCAGATCACTTCACATATCTAACCTGACAATTGTTGCCATTGAATATACCTTTGCATTTGCTTGATTATTATGATATACATGTAGGCTGCTGAACTGCATATAAAAGTAGCTCTACAGTCTCTGGTTGATATAAATGATTCTTTCAATATTAAGTCCTCTGCTTTGGCTTTTCTGTATTCAGAGATCCATGGTACATTTGTTACAGTATGTACTGCGTTTGTATGGGCAGTAATATTTTCACAGAAATACCAGCTATTGCTCTTTACTTTGTCTGAGAACAAAATAAGATTGTGATTTATAACTGCTATGATCACTTTAAATGCAAGTGGAAAATGATTAGTTAAGGTTAATATACTCCTGTAATATAGCCACACTTTGGAACACATTACCCTCCCATATAACTCTAATGGAATCTTCAAAAACTCTTTAAATCATCACTCAAACTACATTACCAAAAAAACTTATCCTGTCACTACACAACAATCAGACCTCCATAGCCTCTCCACATCATGCTAAATTATCCTGACAGTCACAGTTTACCTCATTATATATTGTTGCCCTTTACTGTCTGACTTTTCTCTCCTTCTCCCTACCTCATGCTAAACTATCCTAAGTGACACGCACAAATTACCTCACTATATACTTCTGCCCCTTTGATTGACTTTACTCTCTTTCTTGCTTCAAACCTTCTGAGAATTTTTATCTGAATATGGAACTATAAATATGTTCATTTTAAATGCACTATATTGAATGTACTACCACTATGGTATATAATGTGCAAATGTTTTTTTAAATTCTTAAATGTCTTAATGTTCTTTATTTTTAAATGTATTACGGTGGAGCTTTTCTCTCCGGGCCTCCACTGAAAATAAATAAATCGCCCAGTGGACTTTCCCGGTCAACAAATGTCAATAAATAAATAATAGCATACCATTAGGGATAAACAAATGCTGGCTGATGGGTATTTCATAATTTCTTTTTCAGAAGACCAACAGTACATCCATGGATGGTACTTACATTGCAGATATAGCAATAAAGTAACAAAGTAAACATGTTTGCTGTAGAGTAATACTTATCTAAGATAAACAGAATGCTTCAGCTCTTATTGATATGCACACTTGAATAAGTATTATCCAACAATCATAAAAACACTGAAGTACTTATTTAGTAATAGTGCTCATTAACTCATTAGATAAAACTAAGTTATTTCTAATCTGTGATATTATATGCAAACAGCACTGAGGCATGTGCATACATTCACATTTTCACTTTGGAAAGCTGTTAAGTCATTACCCATGTCTCTGGAAGTCAGTACCGTACAAGAAAAAAAAAAGGAGTTTTCTTATTCTGTACGTTGGGTAACATTCATCAGTGGTTTGGCATCTAAACAGCAAAATTAATGGACTTGGTTTCAGAGTAGAAAACACTGTCCTGGCTTCCACCTTAAGCATTTAATGCTGGCAGAAAACAAAAGCATGCCCATTCTTCTGTGGTATTACTTTAAAGAAGAATCTGCCTTTTTATTTACATATGTCTTAAACCTGGGGATCGACCTCCTGTTACTAAGTTTTCAAAGTCATCTATTACTTCTTCCCTTTATTTTTGGAATTCTGGTCAGATTTGTCTTTGTTTTTTATTTTCCTCTTTGAACATTGGCTTTGTTTTTAAAGTGATGACTAAGAAAAACAGATTCAACCAGCTCTTGCTTTTAGCTATAACTGAGGTCATTCTAATGCAGGGGTAGAATATAAATAGCAGATGTACATACAGGCAGAAAACATTGCAATTAAAGTGCAATCAACCAATGGCCTGCTCATGAGTGCTTGGATTAAAAACAAAACCGGGAACTGCTCACCTTTTGTAACAATTTTATTAAAAAAAAAAAAAAGTTTGGAAAACTTATACATACAGATGGGAAATAAATTCCTTAGCTTTATGTTCTGAGCTGTGAGCAATTGCTTTATGATTTTCAGATCTCTGGCTTCTGTCCACCTGGACAGCAGTTCTAAAGAGATGATGATATCACAATTTATCATTTTACCTTTCACTGCTGTACTTAGAACATGACATGATTCTAAGAATATTTGCAGACTTCGTACTGTGATACTTTACCCCATGGCAAAGACTTGCATAACGTTTTGCTTCTCTTTCATGCAGGTGGTCCTCAGCTCTGCTTCAAGGCCAAACAAAAATATAAAGTTAGCACAGTTCAGGGATAACGGATATATACATTTGATTTTAGGTAATGTGTACTATTCCCACAGACATCTGACTCTGCTATATATTTCAAAGATAGCATTAATTTATTTATTTGCTTTGCAGAGACTGATTCCATGAGTCCCATAGAAATTATCAGCCACAAAAAGCAGTCTCTAAAATCAACATTTTTTTATCCAAATTACTTTCATATGGATGGAGGAGTTGTAAAGTTAATTTTTTTGAAGTGACACGGCTCTTTCAACAAATCATTCTACATGTAATGTTAGGTAAACATAGCTTTCTTGTTCCTTTTACCAGAAAATCAAATATTGATCATATCAATTTAGCAGAGAAGAACATTTTAAATGTTTGTATGTTTAACTGCTTGATTTTCTTTGCCTGTTTTCCCTCCCAGTAATTTTTATTGCTTCAGTAGTCCTATTTCTACTTCAGGTGTGGGAATAGATGTGTTGTCACTTGAAAGTATAATTTAACAAAACATTTTTGTCCTTTAAAAGATAAAGATGATATATAAAAAGATAAATCTTAATGAATCAGTTTGAAGGGAGGGATGTCATGAGTTCCCATCATAAATTCAAGGAAATTAAGTGTGGTCCTTAGAACATTGTATATTAAGTGTAGAATATTATCTGTCAGGTGTTATTAAATGGAAATGTATACTGCCAATTTTGAAGTTGCTATGTTTCAGTGAAGTTTCCCCCTGTGAGGGAGATAGCATATGTAAGCATACCTCTCAACCTCTCAGCGCAAGAAATCTGGACAAAGCCAGAAATAATGGGTGGGCAAAGGCCCAAAAATAGGGACAGATTTTGAATATTGCTCCTGTAAACTTAGAAAGTTGCTAGAATGACAGATTTTGCATCATATTTTTCTGAAGGATATGAAGTCTGAACCTCAAATGTGTCATTATTTAGTAGTATTTAGTGACTTCAATCCTCATTACTTTGCCAGAAAAACACAGTTTTTATAAGAACAACCCAAACATAAGAGGCAAAAATCTGTACAGTTGAGAGGTATGTATGTAAGTAGGGAGGTGCATGGTGGGCGCATCCTTCAACATCACTTGTAAGGAAGCTTACCAGCCCCTCGTTTTTAAAAGTGCTTCTGATGTGTAATAGCACGAGGCACAGTTCACACTTAATCACACTTCAATTTCTTTAGTTTTGAGTTTGACATTAGTCTTTAATTTTCAACCAAATGAGCAGAAATCTGTGCACAGCAAACAGACAACAGGCTAACTCGTTAATATATCATTGCATCCTGGATATACACGTCATGAAAAGTGGTGAAGTTTGGAAGACTGAGGAGAATATTCAGTATGTTTAACATCAGCCACTTTGTGAACAAGTTGAGCCGGCTGTAAAGTCTAGTTATAATTGGACTTGGCCTTAGCTGTATTCTTTGTTTACATTAGGTTGGTCAGTGTGTGAAACATTTAATAGTAAGTAGTACAGAAGGGACCTAAGGTGGCAGGAGTAAACAAGAGTCTAAAAATTAGTTAATGCATTAACAGTGAAGTAGGGATACAGGAATTACCCAAAGCAGCAATGTTAAATGAGAGATGGGAAACTAGAGTACATTTAAAACCACATGCAGGCATTATCAGTGAGTGTAATAGAGTATAATAAGCAGCAGAAACATAGCTGGGGTGGGGCAAAGGGAGCAACTGTGTCAGGGGTCACAACTGGTACAGGCAAGAGTGGTGGTAGTATAATGGCATGCAAAAATAAAATGCCAGCATTATGTCATCACTTGTTGGCGCATTTACCAATATTGCATTTGCATTCAGCACTGATGCACTATGGATTCGGCTTTCCACGTGTGGTATTCGGAATGACTGAAGCAAGCTGCTTATTATATTTCTAGTTTGCTGCAACTTTTCTGAAAGAAAAAAACTTTTTTTTGAAATTGGGAGACCCCTTTTTGGTTTCTCAGCATGGAGGAGAGAAACTTTTTTTCTTGAGTTGTGGAATGGGGCACCAGATTGGGGATCTTCATGGGCAGCACACCAGTGAGCTATGGTTCAGATAAGCAGAATAGATGATTATTTGTCTCTCTTCTGCTATGTCAGGGAGAGTTTCTGCACTTTGAATATTCTTTCTTTTTATACTAGCTGACAGATATGCATGGCTCCATGGTTTTGGGGTTCCATATAATTTGCAGAGTGCTCTGTTGACCAAAGGATTTTCATAGGTCCATAGGTGAATAGTACGCTAATGGCACAAGAACCTTTACAAGCATAGCCAATAATATCCAGGATATGACAATGTTATATCTTAATTCCCAGATATGGGATGGGGTCAGGGTAGTGGGTATTTGTGTTTTGGAGCCCTGAGTCATTTTACAGAATGCCTCTGTCCATAAGGCACATGGGCAGTAGCCCAGGATTGTATTTATGGTTCCTCATCCATTTAACCAAATTATTTTTGAATAAAGTGAGGGACAGGCTTTATTTTATGAAGATGGGTAGTTTATTCCTTAGATGAAGTAGCCGTTGGGATACAAATCTGTCTCTCCAGCAAGTTCTGTTAGACTCACAAATAGGTTTCAGGTCCATGTAACGCATAACCCTTGTACAATTTTCTTGTGAATATGTAAGATTTTCATCAGGGCTGGATCAGAGAATGCCTTGTAGATCAGGTGCAAGCCACCTCTCAATAAACTATATGAGATGGAGTGAAGGGATAGTGCCTTTAATTGGTCTGCGTAAGACATGTGTTTTATGGTTTGTATTTATTTAGTGAGAAGCCTCTGGGGCCACTCCAGTTGGTGTAAGTACCTGGTTAGGTACATTCAGAAGGGAGCATTGTACTTGATTATGGGCCTGATGAGGGCCAAGTACAATGGTACTATTACTTCTTTTCATTTTGATGTCATGCCTTTACTTATACATTGAGACACAGAGAAGGATTTCCTCATTACTGTAGCTACCTGGTGGTCAAGGTTTAGAATGCCTTGTAGGTCAGGCATAAGTCACCTGTATTTTTTTAGTGAGAAATATCTGTGTTCCTATGTTCCTCATCACTAGTTCAACTTTTAAGGGTGTGCTGTCAATGTTTCAATTTGCAGGAACGTCTGATTTACCAAAGCGTATGGTTGTACATTTTTAGCATTTAGTTTCAGATCATGGTTTTGGCACCAGTCATTTGTCATTTTTAGGCCTGTTTGTAGGATGTCATCATAGTTTGGGGATTTAATGATTGCTCCCAGCTTACTGTTGTCTGTGAACTTGGTGAGCTAGAGGCCCCAAACACTGATCTGCACTTCAGAGAAGTAGATACCAAACAGGAAGGGTCCCAACACTGAGCCCTGTGGGACACTGCTAGTAACAGGTTTCTTACTGGAAGTGAATTCACCTATCGGGACAGCATCTGTCCTATCAGCAAGCCAGTTTTCTATCCAACTGACGATGCAAGGGTTTATTCCTAACTCAGTTTACCTGATGCCCAAGTTGGGGATTGTGTCAAAATCCTTGGCCAGGTCTAGATAAGTGGTATGTACTGTTTTATCCTCATCCATGGCCTGGTGACCTTATCGAAAAAGTCTACCAGACTGAGCAGGCAAGACCTCCTTTGACAAAGCCAAATTGTGTCCGGTCCATTGTTTGGAGATTTCTCATGTCATTATCAATCAAGTCCATGATGATTCTCTCCATGGTCTTGCAGATAAGATTGGTCAAGCTTATGGGTCTAGTTCCTTGGGTCAGTTGGTGGGTCCCCTTTATGCAGATGGATGACTGTTGCAGTCCTTCATTCCTCTGGGAAGAAGCCTGTCCAGAAGCTGTGGTTAAAGAAAATTTTTAGTGGCCCTGATAGATTATGTTTTAAGCTTTTTAAGAAGCATCCTGGAATGTTGACAGGACCCATGAAGGCTGTGTTTTTGGCTTTAGAGATCACAGTAAGAACCTCTTCCCTAGTAATAGCCAGTAAGGGGATGGTTGCAGGTATTTCTTTGGGTACTGTAGGATGTGATTGGGAGGGGGGTTTGAAGAAAACTTGTCAGCCAGCAGGTTTTCTATAGTTTCAGGCTGGGTGCAAGAGTTCTGTTCATGATTAAGTTGACACTTTGCTGAGCATTTCTCCTGAAATTATGAAAATAATTAAAAAAAAAAAGCCTTATGGTTATCTTTCACTAGGGAGTCCATCTTTACTTCATAGTTTGCTTTGTCAGATTTAATCAGCTCTCTTTGATTTGTTTAGAATGGTGAGTACCTTTTCTGCACCGTTTTATCTGTTCCTTCTTGGTTTTGGAGAGGATTATTTTTCCTTTTGTTGAATAGCCTATTTATGTTATGGGTCCACAAGGGTGGCTTATTTTTGCCAGTAATTGGACAGGTACTGCCTCCTCTATGCAGTTATGAATGTGGCTGTACAGTGCTTTTGTGTACAACACAGAATAGGTCTCAGTGTCATTCTGGTTTGGAAGGATCTCAAAGTTTAATAAGCTGTCACTTAGTTTGAGGTAATTGGTCTTAGTAAAATTCTTAAAGGGTTTAGAGTTTGATGGGGGGGTTCTAGGCTCATTTTAATACTAAAGGAGGTCAGATCTTACCTGGGAGGAGTTAATACATAGGTTCATAGGTAGGTACTAGACTATTGGCCCAAGGGCCTAAGTAAGCATAGCCAACAAGGTTCCCTGGCTTACACCACCCAAGAAAGTTACTTTCCTGTGCCCCTGTCGAGCAGAGCCACAGAAGTGATCCCCAGGGTGTATTTCCCATCCACTCATCAATTATTGAAGAGTGCTAATGAGGAACTTTGCTTGACATAGATGGGTAGCTTGTTCCAGAGTATGGGAAGTCTCTGGGACAGGAATCTATCCCTCCAGCATGTCCTGTTTATTGTGGTGACAAGGTTTAGGTCCCTAGACTATGTAGCTCAGAGGGATTGGGATTTCTTTAGGTGTAGCATGGCCAACAGCTCTGGGTTTGACTTAGCTTTATATGTTAGGCAGAGATCACCTCGGAGTAGGTGATATGCTACAGAGTAAAGCTGGAATTTTTTGAGGCGGTCAGTGTAGGGCATCTGTTTGAGGCCAGTAATCCTCTTTGTGAGGTATTTCTTTGGCCTTTCCAGCTGCTGCAGATGTCTTGTGAGGTACATTCCAAAAGGGATGTTGTACTCCATAATGGGTCTAATGAGTGTTGAGTTGAGGGGAACAATTACCTTTTTTTTCCTGGATGAGAACCCTTTTGTGATGAGTTGTGCCACGTAGAAGGATTTTCTGACTACTGTGACAATGTGATTATCAAAAGAGAGACTACTGTCCACCTGGGTCCCAAGGTCTCTTATCACACATTTGGTATTAAGTAGACTACCACCTATGTGGTAGCTCATGGGTACAGAGTTTTTACCAAAGGGGATGACAATGCAATTTTTGGCATTGAGCTTGAGGCCATGGCTCTGACACCAGGCATCTGTCTCAGTGAGGCCCTTCTGTAGGATGTCCACATCATTTGGGGACTCAAATATGGCTCCTAGTTTGCAGTCATCTGTTAACTTCTTTAGCCAAAGGCGTTTTGTGTTAGCCTGTACTTCAGAGAAGTAGATACCAAACAGGAGAGGTCCCATGACTCTACCCTGTGGTACTCCACTTATCACTAGTTTAAAGTCAGATTTGGAGTCTGCAACTTTTACAGTATGCGTTCTGTCAGTGAGCCAGTTGGCAGCCCATCTTGTGACGTAGTTTAGTGAGTTTAGCTATAATTCCAGAATGGGGGATGGTGTCAAAAGCCTTGGCAAGGTCAAGATAGACTGTATGAACCTCCTTACCCTTGTCTACGGCTTTGGTGACTGCCTCAGAGAAGTTGATCAGGTTCAGGAGGCATGATCTGCCTTTCACAAATCCGAACTGGGTGGGGTCCAGAGTTTGGAGGTTACCAATGTCTTTGTTTATAAGTTCCATGACGATACATTCCATGGCCTTACAGACTAGGCTCATCAGGCTAATAGGGCGATAGTTTCTGGGATCAGTGGTAGCTCCCCCTTTGTGGAGTGGGATAACTGCAGTTGTGCACCATTCAGTGGGCACAAAGCCTGATGTGAGGCTATGATTGAACATGGTGCTTAGGTGGGGATCCAGTTTGTTCTGAAGTTCATCTAAAATGCAGCCTGGGATGTTGTTCAGTCCCATGGATGCTGTTTTTTTTTGGCTTTAGAGAGTGCAGCTTTTACCTGAGTAGTTGTGATTACAGGGACTTTGCATTCTTCCTCTATACATATTGGCCCTGTAGGGGGTGAGAGGGGGTAAAGTTAGCGCTGAACCTATCTGCCAGGATGTTGGCAATATCAGTTGGTTTTGTAATTTTTGTGCCATTGTGCTGTAACACAGAGCAGATCTAGGTGTTGCCATTGAGATTCTTGACATAGCTATAGAATGCTTTGTGGTTGTCCCTAGAATCAGTGGTGATTTTCTTTTCGTAGCTAGCTTTGGAGGATCTTGTAAGGGATCTCAGCTTCTTACTGAGGCTGACCAAGGAGCTCCTCCACTCATGGGATCTTACTCTCTTTTGCAACAGTTTCTTCCTTCTGTTGTTGAGTTGGTTTATGGCAGGGGACCACCAGATTGGCTTCCTTTTTTTGGAGGATAGCATTTTGGTTCTGTTTGGGATAGCACGATCCATGCACTCATGTAAGTGCTTATAGAGTGCATTTGTGTAGGATTCAGCAGTCATAACTGTATTGTCCATCTGCATGGGTGTCATGAAGCTCACCACTTCTAACTTAAGAAGCATGAAGTTGGCTTTGGAGAATTTGTTTGGCATGGTTTCCTTAATGGGGGTGGTGGTGGGATGTGGATATCTAGGGTGATTAGCTTATGGTTGGATCTGACTGAGGAGTTAACTTCAGGTGTGGAACACCAGTCACTCATGCTGGTAATGATTAGGTCTAGGATATTGTTGCCCCTGGTGGGGGTGAAGATAAGCTGATCCAGGACATTGGAATTTATGAATTCCAGAAATTATTGAGCGAAGGAGTGTACATGAGCAGTTTTCCCAGTTAATGGTGGGATAGTTGAAATTGCCCATTATTAGGGTGTTTGGTTGAACAGTAATATTTTCCAGTATATCAAGAAAAGAGGAGTGGGAATCCTGGGGCATGGTGGGGGAATCTGTAGCAAGCTACAATTTGGATTGCAGTTTTGCCCAGAATTAGTTGCACTTGGATAACCTTGGATGCATTATGCTGAGCAACTAGCCTGGAGGTGCGGATATCCTTAATGAATATGGACACACCTCCACCTTTGGTGTTTCCGTCCAGGTTACATGGCCGAAAAGTGTGGTATGAGTTATAGCCTGGTAATGCAGGGGTGCTCTCTGAAGCCTTGAACCAGGTCTCAGTCACTGCATAGATATCGATGTTCTCCATTTTAAGGATTGCCTCGAGTGAGTGCATTTTGAGATTTAAACTTCTAGCATTGAGTAGGATTACCCTCAGTTTTTGCTTGCCTGTTTCTGTTACGGTGGTAAATTTGTCAATTGAACCTTGCCTAAAAAGGCACTGTAGAGGCAAGAGCTTTAGCCAGTATCTGGAATCACAGGTGTGACAGGTGCAGACCATCTCAGGCAAAGCATTGTGGTCTGTTGACCATGTCGTCCCAGGCAGACAGATACTGGATCCCCTTAGAATGACACCAGAAGCTTAGCCAATTGTTGAAGTCAGTCATTTTGTCCTTGTACTGCGGTATCATTCTGGGTGATGGCAGGATGCTACTCAGGGCTAGGATCATACCTGCCTGGGCTACAAGATCGGAGAGCTCTTCCATGTCTCTTTTCATGTAGTCCAGGGAGGTACATCTCAGGTCATTCACACAAACATGGACAATAACAGAGTCATATTTGTACTTGTTGTGGAGTGACCTGAGTCTGTGAGTTATACAGTGGATCCTGGCACCCGACAGGCAGCTGACAGTAACCTTCTCCTTGTTTAGCCTGGTGAGTGGGACATCAGTGTGCCTGACTATAGAGTCACCTATGACTAGTGTGTTGGGTACATTGTTTTGCCTTATGGGCTGTGGCTGATTGGCACACTGAGTCTGTGGGCTATGTGCCATTTGGGTTTCGTTGGGGGGGGTGGCGGTTGCTTGCGTTTCTGCTTTGCAGGTCTCTGTTGCTTGAGCAGATTATTATTGAGAGCCTCTGCGAATGTTTTTGTGTTTCTATGTGGGATTTTGGTGGTGTAGGTTTAGAGGGACTATGTGATGAGTGTGGTGTGGTGCAAGTGTTTACCTTCTCCTCTTGACTGTCAAGTTCAGTCTTGGTTGGAGAGAGCTTTACCTCCAGTTTGGCTAGATAAGTGTATCTCTCACATGTTCTTGTAGAAGCTTTAGGATATTTAGTAGCTGTAGTTGGTGATCTAACTAGTTGCTCCAGGGTGTTTGCATTGACGAAGTCCAAAAACCTCTGAGCAAGTGAATTATGTATCAGTCATGTAAGTCTCCCAGTTTATGGAAGTGAAATTGAAGTCACCCATATGTATGGTGTTTGGCTGAATGGTTAAGAGATTCCAGTAGACTTAGTTTGGAGACATGGTTTTCCAGACTCTTGTTAGGAGGTCTGTAGGTAACAAGGAGATGATAGTGGGTCTCGCCTATGGTTTGTTGGACATGGCGCAGCTCAAGAGAGTCATGTTAAACCAGTCTAGCATTGTACGTGTAATTTATGAACACTGAGACACCTCTATTTGTTTAATCCTGGCCTGAGAGAGATCAAATGTATGAAAGGTTTTGTAGCCTTTGATAGCCAAGGTGCTTTCCATGGTTCTGAACCATGTTTCAATGACTGCACATATATCTGCATTTTCCATGGTGAAGACTGCTTCCAGGGAGTGCATATTTTATTTAAATTTCTAGTATTGAGCAGCAGTACCTTTAGGTAGTCTGGAGTGATTTTTTTATGTTGGAGTGTTTAACAACTTGGCATGGCCTCAAAGGCACTATGAGGACAGATAAAGTTTTGGCCAGTATCTGGAAGCCAAATGGGGACCAGTGCAAACCATCTCTGGCAAAATATCCAGGTTGCTGACCATGTCCCCCAGGCTGACAGATATTGGATCCCCTTGTTGTGACACCTCAAACAAAGCTAATTGTTGAAGTTGAGCACTTTTTGTTGGTACTGTAGCATCACCAGTGGTGAAGGTAGGATGCTACTCAAGGCTGGATTCATTCCTACCTGGGACACACATTCAGAGATCCATCATCTCTCTCTCTTCACATAGTCCAATGAGGTACATCTTAGGTCATTTACTCCCACATGGGCTATTATATATTGTGCCATATTGGTGCTTGTGGTTTAATGACCAATGTACATGCGTTATCTGGCAGATCCTGGCTCCAGACAGACAGCTCACTGTGATCTTCTTGTTTAACTTGGTAAGGGGAACATCAGTATGCCTTACAATGGAATCCCTAATAACTAGAATGTTTGGCTGTGTGGCATGTTGCCTTATGGGCTTGGAAGCGGGGCTACTACTGTTTTCAGAGTTGTGTGTTGCTTGAGGTGATGTCTTTTTAAAGTGTATGCAGGGCCACTGAGAGATGCTTTTAGGAGGCCTTGGCAGTTTGGGTAGATTACAAGTAAGTAGCTCCACATATGTAGGTCTGTGTGTTTTTTCCTTAGTGTTGATAGCTGTAATGCTGACAACCTGGTTTGCATTTTTCATGTGTATATGACAGCTTTGCCTCCAATGACATTGTGTATCTGTGTCTCTCACACATTGTGTTTGTCTGTTCTAAAATGAAATGGTTGTCAGTGAACATAAGGCAGTTACTATACTGCCTCAGGATACCTATATCTACCAGGCCAGAAACAGAGATGGCAGAGAAGCACCTATCAGGTGTCAGAAGTGATCAAATGGGTACTTTGCCAAGTGCAGGAATAATCAAAGCATGCAATGTCAAATGCAGATGAGTGGTTAGTAATGACAACGTTCTCATTTATAATGAAAGTTTCAGCACAGTGGTTGCATGAGTGAGTGCATGCAAGTGTTCGGGATTATGGACAGGAGTAGGGAATGAAATAAATGTGTCAGTATGCTTGGGTACTAGTATGTTTGAAAAGTGTGTGTGTGTGTGTGTGTGTGTGTGTGTGTGTGTGTGTGTGTGTGTGTGTGTGTGTGTGTGTGTGTGTGTGTGTGTGTGTGTATGTGATGTTTAGTGGTTCTTTTCAGAGATACCTGGGTAACAACCATTATATTCCCAGGTACAGCATTTCTTTTGAAAGACCTCATACATTAAGTAAGTCAGTTCCCTGCACCATTTTCGGAAATGCCTCCTTATTGTCATGAAGCTGCATATTAGAATTTTCTAAAATGTTCACATCCACCTCATTAAGGAGATTTACTCTGTACATTTTTGAAGGTGCTTTGAAAAAAAGCCATCCTGTGATGTGTTAGTCTATAAACAAGAGTCTTAGGTGTAAAACTTTCATTTTATTTCAACAAACTAAGTTACCATCAACTGAATTATTTTATGGTCTATAAATGATACAAGTTATTGGATTTCTTTGTTTTTTACTAAGTATCTGGGCAATTATTGTATCAATATATCTGTGTGCCAGAATGTTGTGTATATAAAGCAGATAATGCATGATGGCATTATGCATGTCATTTGGAACTTGTGTAAAATTGCAGAAGCTCTGATATCTCATCTTTTGAGCCAGCAAATATCCAACATTTCTTCTTTTCTTTCTTTCTCTTAAGACCCATTTAAGATAGCAATCCTCCAGTTTCTCTATGATCACCATATTTAAGCAATAACCAGTCAGTGGGTGTGGGTAAATCTTCATATACCCACATCCACAAGTCAGTTATTACAATTATACAATGACATTATTTAAGAAAGGAATTGCTTACCTTTCTTAAATAATGTCTTTGTATGATGGTGAATAGTGTTCCTCTACAATGTTTTCTATTTTCCATGTTTGTTGTTGTATTGTGCATGCCTATGGGAGTTGCCATACTTGCATCAGTGCTGTTCTCCATTGCTTCTTTTTAACTGTAAAATTTGGACAGATTGGAGGTACAAGAATCTGCTGAGAGTGCAGAAATGGAAGGAAAAACAGATATGGTTCTTTAGTTTTGCAGAAGGTACCTGATTTATTTTTTTTGTATTTGGTCTGCCCTGTGTTATATACCTCTCAACTTCATAGCTCAAGAGATGTGGACAAAACATTAAATAATGAGGGACAAAGGCCCCCAAATAGGGACAGACTGTAAAAGTTGCTCTTATAAATTTAGAAAGCTGCTAGAATAATAGGATGTGGGTTAGTGTGCACTGTCTGAAGGATATGAAGTCTGAAACTGAAATGCATGTTATTATTTAGTGATTTTGCTCCTCAGTAATTTGTCAGAAAACCACACATTTTATGAAGAACAGTTGAAAAATATGAGGCAAAAATCTGGACATGTGGAAAGCTGGACAGTTGAGAGGTGTGTCGCCATTACATATATGAATAGAAAAAAGTCTTGCTCCTCAATGGTACTTTTGTGGCCAAACTTTTTTTTTTCTCTTGGTATATGCTAGTTTTATAATGGGCACACTGGTTGGTCAGTCCAGTTAGCATGCTGGTTTTTGAATAACAATGACCTATCATTGCATAATCTTAGATAATCCATGAAGTTCAGTATTTTGTAAATACAATATTAACAATAAAAAAGTGTCATTCATTGAATGAATCACCCACTTTCATCCCAGTGGATAAATTCTAATTTAGAAATCCAGCAATGCTAATTATTTTAGTAATGGTATTTTCCTGTTTCTTAAATAAAAAAAAAAATCCTACCCCACAAAACTGAGTGCAATTCATTTTCTAACAAGCAAGTCAATAATCTGTCTATACCCCAAGATGTAACAAGTTTTTTTTTTTTTCCTAAACCTAAACTATCTTTTTACAAATATAGCATTTTTGTAATATTGTCAAATTTCTGCATATGAAGTAATTTTTCATTAGTTTGTTCCTGAAGCAGAAACAAAAAAATTATGCTTAAAATATCTGTAAGTAGGTAAATTACTAAGCAGTTTTGTATTTTTGCCTGTTTAAAAATTGTCACCCAAAGATTTTGTGCTATGATACATAATTTTACAGACGTAACTTTGACAGAGGGAGTGAAAGGAAAGGAAATTGTGTTTTGCAGACTTACAAAGTAAAGGGAAAAAGTGCTCAAACAATAAACTTCTTAGAGAAAAGTACAAAACGACACTGGAAAAAGCCCACGCTGCAGAAAATAGTGTGTTGTATTTCCTTGATATGAATATTTTCATCTACCTATATGTGGAGAAACCTATGATGCCTTCTATTTTTGGGATACCCAAAGTCCATAAAAACCCCTTGAACACTCCAGTGAGACCAACAGTAGCTTCTGAAGGGTCAATTACAACCCCACTAGTAAAATTATTGGACAATAAGCTAAAGACTTTGTCGGTTAAATGACAGGGAGGTTTAAAAGACTCATGGGATCTTTTAAGGAGTATTAAATCAAATATGTACAATGAAAACATTATTTTTATCACTACTGATATAGTAGATTTGTCTTCATCAATTCCACATGAGGAAGGGATGTGCTGGTTCAAGGAAGCCTTGATAAAATATGCTAAGTTTAGCAATAAGGACTTTTATTTGGTTTTAACATTAATGGAAGTAGTATTATGAAACAATTTTATTCATTATGAAGGAGAATTTTTCCAACAATTGCAGGGTGCAGCAATGTGAGCAAGGTGTGCTCCCATATATGCCAATATTATTTTATCTTACTGGGAAGAAAAATATATTTTTGGTTCAGAGTATGTGATCTTTTGGAAGATTTATAAGCGATACCTGAATGATATTTGCATCTTGTGGATAGACACTCAGAATAGGTTCCTAGAATTTCTGAAGTACATATCTGAGACTGGGTCTCCTTCATTTGCTTGAACTTTCAAAAGTTCGAAATTCATATGGCTCACACCATATGATTGAAAGTTTGAAAGGCCGACAATGAATAGCGGAGATCCCTATACAGCGTGGAACCGGGAGATTCCCCTTTCATGCACTGTAGTGCGATCTCAGAGTGTGAATATTTAAGTAGCAGGGGGTGTGGGGGATGCAGTTTTACATAGTTAACACTTCTACTACAGAGTTTCTGCCTTTCAAAATGTCGATCATATGGTGCCGGCCGTATGAAAGTCGGCATTTTGAAAGTTTGATAATCTGAAGTAGATCCATCAGAAAGAAAATTAAAAAAAATAGAATGTATGAACACAGCTATGATATTAGGAATATGCTATCAGTTTGTGTTTGTGAGTTCATGATTCCTGTGGACTAATAAAGGAAATACAGCAGACTATTGGGCTTTTTCCAGTGCTCTTTTTTGTGTTTTACAAACTTGTGAGGTGCTTAGATGAAACATTGATTTATTTTACTGTAATTATTTTTCCCCACAAGATTTTAAAGTTTTTTTCTTCCTGCTGACTTGCGGACATGTATTGCATGCTAGCAGGGACAAACAGAAAGAGTCATCTTCTAGTTTAGCAATATTGTGTGTTTAATTTGATTCTGGTTGCAGGGGAGTTGTATTCTAATCCCTTGATAGGTTAAAAGAGGGCAAGGAATGAGCAGCCATGTGACAGAAAGAGTGAAATGAAAGAAAATTATATTTTACTAACTTGTGAACTGTGTAGATGAAATGTTTATTTATATTACAGTAATCTCTTTTAAAATAACATTATAAAGTTTTTTTTTCCTTCTAACTTGGGGTGTGATGCACACTGCCAGGGAAGAGAAGAAAGTTGTCATCCTCTATTTCAGCAAATAAGAAGCACTATTTTGTTATTAACCTGCTTCTGGTTGCAGGGGAGTTGCACTTCCTAGGCAGGTTAAAGCAGGACAAAGAGTTATCAGTTACAAATCTACTGGTCAACACAATCAAAGCAGTTGGGGACAAAGGAAACCCATATACTGAGTAATAATAGTTAATCATGGCACAAATGGATGAATCTTCCTTGATATACTTCTTAAAACAGATTGTTTAATTCACTGTGATGTATGTTTAGAAAGGTTGTTACAAAGTGGGAGATTTTTCAAAAGTGTACATCTCATAAGGTAAACAGTAGTGAATAGCAATCATTAAGAGCATGTTTAGACACTGACTTATATAATTTGTATCCTGGCTTTCTATTATAAAAAGTAATGGTGTGCAAACTGTGGTTACATATTTTAACAACTAACTAACTGAGTTTGACATTCAGGCTATTTTAACCAGTCACGGTCCTTGCAAAGTTTTAATACTAAATGGATCTGATACTGAAACTAAGGAAAAAAAGGAATCTGGTAATGCAACATAGGGGTTCAATGTTTTGTTACTGATATTTTTGAGGGATCAAAATTAGAAGCAAGGCTGGATCCATAGAAATGGGTTGAAGTTAACTAACTACAATTAAGAATGCTTCATAGGCTCAATAGGTTCATAGGTTCATAGGATGGTACTAGGCTATCGGCCATAGGGCCTATACAAGCCTAGCCATAACAATTACCTGGCTATTTATTCCCACACTATTTACTTCCCTGGACCCCTGTCTAGCAGGGCGACTGACGTGATACCCAGGGTGAATTTCCTTTCTCCCATCCAATTGTCAAGGTTCCTTTTGAAGAGGGCCAAAGAGGCACTCTGCTTGACATGAATGGGTAGTCTATTCCAGAGTCTGGGGAGTCTCTGGGTCAGGAACCTATCCCTCCAGCATGTTTTGTTTATTGTGATGACAAGGTTTAGATCCCTGGATCGTGTGACTCTGAGGGATTGGGATTTCTTTAAGTGTAGCATGTCCAACAGCTCTGGGTTTGTCATAGCCTTGCATGTTAAGCAGAGATCGCCTCTGAGTAGAAGATATGCAACAGAGTATAGCTGGAGTTTTTTAAGGTGGTCAGCATAGGGCATCTGCTTTAGGCCTGTGATTATTTTAGTGAGGTATTTATGTGGCCTTTCCAGTTATTGCAGATGTCTTGAGAGGTACATACCAAATGGGGCGTTGTATTCTATAATGGGTCTAATGAGGGATGAGTACAGTGGGACAATGACCTCCTTTTTTCTGGATGAAAAGCCCTTAGTGATGAGGTGTGCCACATAGAAGGATTTCCTGACTGTTGTGGCGATGTGGTTATTGAAGGTGAGACCACTGTCCACCTGTGTCCCTAAGTCTGTTATCACACTTTTTGTGTTTAGTGTGCTGCCACCTATGTGGTAATTCACTGGTACATGTTTTTTCCCAAAGGGGATAACTATACATTTCTTGGCATTGAGCTTGAACCCATGGCTCTGGCACCAAGCATCTGTTTCTGTAAGGCCCATTTGTAGAGTAGCCACATAATTTGGGGATTCAATAATGGCTCACAGTTTGCAGTCATCTGCAAACTTTGTTAGCCAGAGTCACTTAGTGTTGACCTGTACTTCAGAGAAGTGGATGCCAAACAAGAGCGGTCCCAGGACTGAACCCTGAGGTATTGCACTTGTCACTTGTCTGGAGCTTGATTTGGAGTCAGCTACTTTTACAGTGTGGGTTCTGTCAGTGAGCCAGTTGGCAACCCATCGAGTGACTTAGGGGATAATTCCCAGCTTAGTATGTCTATCTATGATTCCAGAGTGGGGGATGGTGTCAAAGGCCTTGGTGAGGTCCAGATAGGTTGTGTGGACTGCCTTACCCTCATCCATGGCTCTGGAGACTGATTCAAAGAAGTCAATCAGGTTCAGGACACAAGATCGGCCCTTCATGAACCCAAACTGGGTGGGGTCCAGTGTTTGAAGGTTGCCAATATCTTTGTTTATAAGTTCCATGATAATACATTCCATGGCCTTGCAGATCAGGCTCATCAGACTGATGGGGAGGTAGTTCCCGGGATCCAAAGTGGATCCCCCCTTGTGGAGTGGGATAACTGTAACTGTGTGCCACTCAGTGGGCATGAAGCCTGAGGTGAAGGTATGATTAAACATGACACTTAGGTGAGGTGCCAGTTCATTTTGTAGTTCATGTAGTACACGGCCCGGGATGTCATCTGGTCCCATGGATGCTGTATTCTTAGCTTCAAAGAGTGTGTTTTTTACCTGTGTGGCCGTTATTACCGGAATTTGGCAATCTTCTGGTATTGAGATGGGCCATTTAGGGGGTGAGAGGGGGGTGAAGTTGGCACTGAATCGATCTGCCAGGATATTGGCAATATCCTTGGGATCAGTATATTTAATGCCATTCTGTTGTAGCTCAGAGCAGATCTGAGCATTGCCATTTAGATTCTTGACATAGTTATAGAATGCCTTGTGATTGTCTTTGGAATCTTTGGCAATTTTATTTTCGTAACTAGCTATGGAGGATTTTACGAGGAATCTCAGCTTCTTACTGAGTCTAAGGGAATTTTTGCATCATAGGATTTTCCTCTTTTCTGCAACAGTTTCTTCCTTTTGTTATAAAGTTTGTTTATGGCAAGGGATCACCAGATGGACTTCCTTTTTTTTGGACGACAGCATCTTGGTTCTATTTGGGATGGCATAATTCATGCATGAGTGGAAGTGCTCATACAGTGCCTTAGTGTAGGACTCAGCAGTCGAACTTTCAGTTCCCGTCTGCATGGGTGTCATGCAGTTTGTCACTTCTGACTTGAATAGCATGAAGTTGGCTTTGGAGAAGTTTTTTATAGTGGTTTACTTACTGGGGAGTGGGGGTGGGATGTGGATGTTGAGGGCGATTAGCTTATGGTCTGACCTGACCAACGAGGGGGTGACCATAGGTGTGGAGCATCGATTTCCCATGTTGGTAATTACCAGGTCTAGGATATTGGAGCCCCTGGTGGGACTATGGATTAGTTGATCCAGGGCATTGGAATTTATGAATTCCAAGAACCGTTGGGCAAAGGTGTTGATACATGAGTTGTTTTCTCAGTTAATGGCAGGGTAGTTGAAATCACCGAGTATTAGGGTGTTTGGTTGTATCTTAATATTTTCCAGTATGTTTAGAAAGGTGTAGTGAGAATCTTGGAGCATGGTGGGGGATCTGTAGCAAGCTACAATTTGGATTGCAGTCTTACCTAGTTTTAGTTGCACCTGGAGAATTCCAGATGCATTGTGTTGGGCAACTAGCCTGGTGGAGTGAATGTCCTTGATGAATATGGACACTCCTCCACCTTTAGTGTTTTGATCCTGGTTTGGTGGCTGAAAAGTGTGGTAAGAGTTGTAGCCTGGTATTGCTGGTGTGCTGTCTAAAGCCTTGAACCAGGTCACAGTTACTGCACAGATATCAATGTTCTCCATTTTTAGGAGTGCCTCAAGAGTGTGCATTTTGAGGTTTAGACTTCTAGCATTGAGTAGCATTACCTTCAGATTTTGCATGCTTGTACCTGATACGGTGGTGGTTTTGTCCTTTGAACTTTGCCTAAAAAAGGCACTATAGGGGTGGCAAGAGCCTTAGCCAGTAACCTGAATCCCAGGGGTGACAGGTGCAGACCATCTCTGGTAAATAATCGTGGTCTGTCGATCATGTCGTCCCAGGCAGACAGATACTGGATCTCCTTTGAATGACACCAGAAACTTAGCCAATTGTTAAAGTCAATCATTTTGTCCTTATATTTTGGTATCATTCTGGGTGAAGGCAGGATGCTACTCAGGGCTAGGGTCATACCTGCCTGGGCCACATGATCCAAGAGCTCTTCCATGTCTCTTTTCATATAGTCCAGGGAGGTATGTCTCAAGTCATTCACTCCAACATGGACAATGACAGAGTCATATTTGTACTTGTGGAGTGACTTGAGTGCATGTGTTATGTGGTGGATTCTGGCACCTGAGAGGCACTTGACTGTAAATTTCTCCTTGTTCAGCCTGGTGAGTGAGACATCAGTGTGCCTGACTATGGAGTCACCTATGACTAAAGTGTTAGGTACATTGTCTTGCCTTAGGGGCTGTTGCTGGGTGGCACACTGGTGTTGTGAGCTATGTGACACTTTGGTTGTGATTGGTGTTTGTTTGCGTTTCAGCTTTGGAGGTCCTTGTTGCTTAGATAGGTTACAGTTAAGGGCCTCCGCATATGTGGATTTAGTGATGCTATCAGTGGGTGTTGGTGGTGTGAGTTTAGGAGGGCTATGTGTTGCTTGAGGTGTAGTGCAGGTGTTACCCTTCTCCTCTTGACTGTCTACCACAATCTTGGGTGGAGAGAGCTTTGCTTCCAGTTTGGCTATGTAAGTGCATCTTTCACAGGTTGTATTGTTGGGTGGTAGGAGGAGAGGGTTGTCTGTGTACATGAGGCAATTGCTGCATTGCCCCAGTATGCCCAGATTCAATAAATAATATTGACCAAATTATTGACAAAGGCAGTATAGGAACAATAAATAATACTGACCAAATTATGAACAAAGACAATAATCTTTGTGTTGAATTAGAATTGTCCAGATCTAACTCTATTAATTCCAATTTACGTGGACCAGTCTTTGATAACAAGAGGTTGGGAAGTAAAATTGAATGTCAAGATAATGAATGTCTTGAGAGGACAGGAAAAAAATGACGCAGGAGAGCCATCATTTTTAGAATCAATATGGTGGAAAATCAGTTGTCTTCTCCTAATCTAAATACAGAACAGTGTAAGAGCAAACATAATAGGTTACTCAAAGTGAATTTCAATCAAGTCTTAATAATTGATGACTCTATCTTTGAGAGGGTTGAGAGATATCATTCCTAGGGTTAATCGTAGTGCTGTTATAGTAACCTCTCTATGCGGATGCAAGCTTTGAGATAATGTACAGACTATTGCTACATTATTTAAAAAAAAATCTGTCACATATAATACAGTTGTTGCGGTTGCAGAAAATAGCAATGTGGGTAGGACTAATATAGAGTGATTTACAAAGTTAAAAGGATGATTTCAGTGAGTAAGCTCTTGGGGCTTTAGATTTTTTTTTTGGGATATATTGCCAGTACCTGGTTATTTTGGTGGACTTAACAGGAACTCATTATTTCATTAAGTTGAGTTATTTACTTTTTGATAAGAGCTTGATGAAAGTCGAGATTGCTTTAATATGGATGGCCTTCATTTGAGGCATTAGGGAAATAGGTTTGTAGGTAATAAACTTCCAGAAAGTGTAGGACCATTGGGGTGGGTGGGAATTGGGGGTAGGGGAGTGGAGTAAGCCCGTAGGGCGAACGGGGCAGGTCAGAGCTCAGAGAGGCTGAGAGGCAATATTACTAGCATTATAATTTTTTTAATGCAACATAGGCAATTTATTCCTCAAGGGCAACAGGCACTTTATTTGTAGATGAAACAATGACATATAAAGTTGTTTGCTAGCAGTAACCTCTTCATTAGCTAACAAATTTCTTTAATGTGGAATTATTTAGATGAATTTTACTTCTTCAGAGATCATGCATATTTCCTGATATTGGTGGATTGTTGAAGTTTGAGTAGACTTTTATGATGGAAATGTTCTGAAATGGGCAGTTTTGTCATTATTGGTGCATGCATTTTGTTTCATTGTTTACTGGAAAAATGTTCAAAACAATAAATTTAAAATGCCCTCTAACAACTGTACTGTATTGTACAAGGAATATAATTTAATACAGTCAGGAAGGTGTATCAAAGAGCATGTGTATGTTTCATGTTCAAGGGGCCTATGGTTAGAAAACAGCCCAAAATTAATCTTTATCTGCCACTGGCAAAATGTATTTTCTTTGATTGTGGGTTTCAATGCTGTTTCAATAAATGTGAGTTTCAAGGGCAGAGAAGTTTTAATGCTAAGTCTATTTTCATTGTGAGACTGCATTGCTTTGTTTAGCAGATATCTATTAGGGTTTATGCTGTAAAATATAAAATAAAACTTTCAAATGAAATCCATATCATCGCAGAAGTAAAGCAGTATGCACATTTCAGTGTTTATGGCAAATGGGATGAAATAACCAAGGAATGGGACATTGGAATGGCTGCAGGGGGGGCGCTCCATTCGACCATGATTTTGTGAAGGGGGGGGGCAGCAAACTCAGACAGTCCCGGCTGAACTATACTTCTCAACTGTCCAGAATTTTGCAGAATGAATAGATTTTTGCTTCTTATTTTTGGTTTGTTCCTCATAAAATTTGTGTTTTTCTGCCAAATCATTTAGGAATGAAGTCACTAAATAATGACAGACATTGAGTTTCAGATGTCATAACCTTCAGACAAATGCATGCTAAAGCAAGACCTGTTATTCTGTCAACTGCCTTAAGTTTATACAAGAGCAATTTTTAGTACTGTTTGCATGTTCCCCCAATATATTTGGCCTTATCCAGATTTCCTGCAGTGAGGTTGAGAGGTACAAGCAAATAAATTGCTTTATAGAATTAGGAATATCCAAACCTCTCAACTGTCCCCAATTTTAGCTCAAAATGTTGCTCTTCCCCTAATAATCCCTCTGCAAAATGGCAATTTTGGAAGAAAATGTGGAGGGTTTACAATTATAAATAACTGTAATGATCAGAGTTATAGATTACTTTTATTTCAGAAATGCATGTAGATTATCTTATTTTGTCAGCTGATCAAGTTAACAGTACTAATTTTAAAAAGGTGTCCCTTCTTTAACAGGTTCCCAGATGTATTGTGTGGCAATTTTATATTTGTGCATAACATTTTTGGTCTGTTTTTCATAAAATTGTGGTTTTCTGGCAAATTAGTAGCAAATCATTAAAGACTAAATTAGAAAATAATGGCAGACATTTGAGTTTCAGATTTCATACCTTCAAAAATTCATACTAATGCAAGACCTACTACTATTCTATTATCTTTCTAAGTTTATAAGAGCAATATTTAAACATTGTCTTTATTTTTGGGCCTGAGTCCCACTTCTATGTGTGGCTTTGTCCAGATTTCTTGCTTTGAGGTTGAGAGGTATGAGTTTCAGAGCCATCACCATCAGCCAGAGACATTTCAAACTGTGACCTACTTGTTGCACCCCACTCCCTATTGTAGTGGCTCTGGATGTGTCCAAGGAAGGCAAGGAGCAGTTATGCAGTGTAAGTGTGGAGAGTATTCCCCCATCCAAGGTAGACCACAAATACGACCGCGGCTTTTCATCTGTCCTTGATTTTGCAGAATGTTCTGGTTTTCTGTCATATTTTTATACTGTTGATTTATGCTTCTTATTATTCAGAAAATGCATGCTGTTGCAGTGCCCTGTTGCTCTGTATTAAAGTAGCAATGCTTTATTGACCATCAGGTAAGCTTGTCAGAGATTGTAAGATGCAGGTAAGCTTTAATAAGCATACTGTTAAAGAATTACCAACATTGAAAGCCTTTTCATTGTTGCCATGCAGAGAATAATTACATAACTATTTAACGTATGAGCCTTAGGTATTGAAATGCATATGGCAGTATTTGAAATAAAGGACAGGATTACAGTATTTTCAGAAGCTCATTACATTTGTTGGAGACTTGCAGTTATCTTTGCAGGCTTTACCCGTAAACTAAACAGAAAGCCAATCTATCATGTGTGGTCCATAACTTGTGCAGTAATCCTTTAACCAATTTATCTTGAGCTTGTTTCTTGTTCGCTGTTAATTTTTTACTTTGATCATGTGTTCCCCATGAAACAAGTAGATAGTTGTCAGGCAGCCAGTCTTTTTTGGATAAGGTGGATTTTTACAAGTGGGGGTATCACAGAGATTGCCACTTTCAGCATGTTACTTGGTAATTTTATAAAGCTGAATATAAATTATAATTAGAACTGGGGTGCAAGGAGAAGTGGTTTGAGCTGAGTGCTGCTTGTTTTTTTTATACTTTATTTTGACTGGCATTCCACCGGCCTTCAGCCCTCTATAGTTCACCTATTGGCCAAAAAGATCCACTGCGGATGCCATTTCATTAGCCCTGCATCTCTCTCTTTAACATCTTGAAGAGATGAAAACTAACTATGCCAGGCTGTTGTTCATTGATATTAGCTTGGCATTCAACACAGTGGTTCCTATGCAACTCATGGGAAAATTAATTAACCTTGGCATCAACAAAAGCCTCTGCAACTGGATCCTTGATTTCTTGATTGGAAGACCACTGAAGACATGTGCTGGTAGCAACACATCAGGTATCATTACACTCAACACTGGTGTGCCTCAAGGGTGTGTACTTAGTCCTCTACTATTCACCATCCTTACCCACGATTGCTCTACAAAATTTCCCAATAACCATATCATCATATTCGCAGATGATGCCACTGTAGTGGGTCTCGTAAGGCATGATGACGAGATGGAATGCAGGAACGAAGTTTGTTCTTTGATCAAATGGTGTGAAAATAACAAAAACTAAAGAAATTATCATTGACTTCAGAAAAAGGCCAGCCTTTCATTCGTCACTTAAGATCAACGGTGAGGTAGTAGAGAGAGTTCAATCTGCAAAGTTTTTGGGGGTGCACTTCTCAGAAGACCTCTCTTGGTTCATGGACACAGGCCAGATAATTAAAAAAAGCTCACCAATGCTTGCACTTCCTGAGAAGGCTCAAAAGAGCAAATCTTCCTTTGAATTCTCTATTCACTTCTATAAAGGAGCTATTGAAAGTATTCTACCTGCAACTTTACTTTGTGGTACAGAAATAGTACTACAGCAGAGAGGAAGAAATTTCAAAGAGTGGTGAGGATTGCAGAGCAGATAATGGGCACAAATATTCCAACCGTGCATGAACTTTTTACAAGAAGCATAAAGAGGGTATACAAAATACTTAGAGACACATTCAATCCAGCATTTGGCTGGTTTGCTAGACTTTCATCTGGCAAGACGTAGCGCAGCATCCTCTGTAGGACCTCCAGGCTCTTGAACAGCTTCTATCCAACAGTAATAAGGCTCATAAACTCTGACACCAATTTGGATGTCTCCTGCCTCCAAACGTGATATCACTAGCAGCATTTTACTGAAAGTGATACATTATTTAAGTCACTATAGTTAATATTTTCTTACAGAAGAGCAATATCCTTTGCTTAAAAGTGCAACTGTAATAATTCCTCATGTGTGATATTAACAAACTGTCTTTTCTTTATTTATCTGTGCACGGTATTATTTTTTCATATGTTTACATTTATATGTATGGGTAGTTGTACCTGACTAGAAATAGGGTTACAAGGAGTATTTTTATGTTTTTCATTTTCCATTGTTGTGCAACTTTTAACTAGGTATAGCTATAGATATCTATATCTGTATTTCTATTTATATATGTAAATGGGTTTAACTCAAGACCGCGGTGGTGGTGCTGCGATAGCGCTGTCGCCTCACAGTAAGACGCTGTCTGGTTCAATACTCAGCTAGAGCGTCTTCTGCATGGAGACATGCATGAATGGGCGTACCTTCATTGAAGGTTGTGCGTCAGGGCTGGTAACTCAGCACGTAAAAATCAACTACCAATCATTAGTGGACCGGAGTTCTGCTGTGGCGACCCCTAATCGGGAAAAGCTTAAAGACACAACAAATGGGTTTAACTCAAGGTTCAAAATGTAGGTCTTAACTTGCCAAAGTATAAGTTTGATTTTATTGTTATCTCATGAGTTGTAAACACTGTGGACCATATCCATGAATGCCTACAAGTGTACACAATCGGTATTCAAGAACATCTCTGCCACATTTTTGTGTTAGTCTACACACTGTGTTAACCATTAGGAATCCCCCTTGATATTTAAGATTGCACGAAAATCAGTAGGAAAACTAAAATTAGAAGTAAGAAGGTGGGAGTTATGTTTGGCTGTCTATTCACTCAGAATGGTGTACATTTAGCTTAGACGTTAATGATTCTACCTTTGTATGTTCAAAATGTAACATCTTTAAACTGAAAGCAATATACATATCTTTATAACCTGAAAGTGATCAAGGCAGTTTTATCTGTTTCTTTAAAAAAATAACTTTGAAAAAATCTTTTCCATGAGACTGCCCTGTGCACCCTGTAAGCACACTGATAATGCCATCCAGTTATAATAGAACCAGATGATGTGGAAAGCCAGAAGATCCTAACGGCTTCAATGTTTTCAATTCTGAGTGACAGCAATTGACATACTGGAGAGGTATCCCCTAGAAAGATACAGGACTGGTTTCTGAATACCAGTATTGTATAGTGTAGTACATTTTTAATAACCCCACAAGACTAGTGCTTGCAAGATGTCAGATGACACTCTGGCAGATGACATAAAGAGTTGCTGCAGTGACTTGTAGTTCCTGTGGTAAAGGGTTTGGTTCCCTCAGCCCTAAGTTGCTTACTGCATGACTTTCAGTAAGTCACTTAGCTAGGCATTGCTTGTGGGTCACCCCTGAAAAGGAAACATGTGTCCAGTGGGTCTACCTGATTAATAAATGGGCATTATCATTATTATTATTATTATTATTATTATTATTAATATTACTTCTTGTTTAGCTAGTTACACCCATTATATTAAATGGTATAGTAGTTTATGTGCTGTAGGTGCTTATGATGATTTACTGAATTCACAAGTAACAAAATAATACATGATAATAGTAGGACTGCATTGCTTACCACAGCATCAAATCCCAAGTTGCTTACAGTTTGCAGTATCCAGTCATCAAAAACTCATTCACCACTTACTTTACTCTGAGAAAATCTAGATTTAAAATTTGCAACAATGTTGCACAAAACAAAAATCTAGTGCTTCATCAGGAGAAATTTTGTTAATTCACAAAAATTACCATAGGAGGGTGAACATTTTAATCTACAGAGTGGTAACCAATTCCTCAGCAGGTGAAAAACAAGTAGTCACCACGGAAACCAAACTTTAGAACATTGAAAAACTGAGGGTCTGGGAAAGACCAAACTAATTTATAGACTGAAGAGGGACGTGTAGTGGTCAAAAGAAACAGGATGCATCTGTGCATCACAGACATCTGCCTCTAAATAGACAGCTTTCCTGTTCTCAGAATCCTAGAGTTTTCTGCACTTTAAACAATAGTTTGGACATTATATATATATATATATATATATATATATATAAATCTATATCTACCTACATATCTACACACACACACACACACACACACACACACACACACACACACACACACACACACACACACACACAAAGCATTATCACTCTACAGCTCCTATTTTAATTGGTTTCAGTGAGTCCCTCTGTATTTAAAATGTTCACTGCTCTTTAAAGCCACTTTGTACCAAGTGCTTTTGCCTTCAGAATCTCTGACTGTTTCTGTTCTGTAATGCAGTAGAAGGTTCATCTTAGTTAAAGCAGTCTACTTAACAATTTCATAACAGGAACCATTTAAAATGTCAGGACCCATTACAGCAAGTCCCAAAGCATGGAGACTGAATGGCCAAAAAAAAGGACTTGCATACAAGTCCGAGGTGGGCATTTCTTGGGATATTTCCTTTTTCTTGAAGTATGGTGATCTTTGAGTTGGCACATATCAGTTTGGGGGATGTGGGAGGTTTTCCCCCTATATCATTGAGTTAGTGGGGCTTGTTTCTCTGCAAAAAAACAAGTTTAAAGGAGAAAAGCAATCTTTAAAATTTGCTGTTTTCCTATTTTTTCAGTCTTTTTTTTAACAGGTTCTTGGCACTCTGCATTTCAAGTGCTGACTTGTTGAATTGGGATCCCATTTTGTGACCCAGACCTTAGGAGCTAATAGGAAAAATCAGAACAAGTAAAATAGCTGAGGCAAAATGTCATTACGACTTGAAAGGAAGGGAAAAAAAAAGGTAAGGATGTTTTCTAGTCCAAGGAGTAGTAAAGTTGCTGCTATGGTAGAATCCTGAAGTCATTGTTAAATGAATGGGCATGGATTGAACATTGCACGCAGATACACAGGTGTTCTCAAATGAACATGAATAAATCCAGAGACACTTAGCGGAAATGGAGCCTTGTAATAAAACTATAAAAGCGTGCAACAGAATAACCAAATAAAAGCGTAAAACCAACTTATATTAGATAAAAGCTTTTGTCTTGTTACATTCAAGACTTCATCAGATGTAGTAACTTTATCATTACATGTTTAAATCCCTGTCTTATACTGATGCCAGTCCAACTTTCAAATCAATCAAAACATAATTGCCAGACATAACCTATTTCAATTTTACCTAGTAGGGAAATAATCAAAAAATTATATATGTATATATAAAATAAACATTACTTTCTAAGCCTAAAATGACTTTTCTCTAATAACACAGTTATATCTCACCCCTGGTTATAACTGCCCTTATCTCTCCAATGATTTTAATCTTAAGACACTAATGATAGATACATGTTCGTTAAGGCCTGGGTAGCTAGTTGCATTTAGTTGTAACTGCCAATACAATTCCTTCTTTTCCAGAAAGATTGTCCAAGGTCCACCCCTGTCATTCTTCTTCACTTGTTCTAGGACAGTAAACTTAAACCAGTGTTTCTTATTCAGGGCTATATATTTATCCAAAGCATGATTATTATTATTATTATTTTTCTTAATGCCGTAACAGTGTTCATAAATATGCTCTTTAAGGGACCTTTCGGTCTTACCAATATAAAATGCTGTGCAGGCTTGACATAATGCTGCATACACTGCACTTTTAGTGGTACAATCAGGTTCCTATTACCAAATCGCAGACGCAGTTTGTCGAATGCATTTTGATGGAACCGAAAAGAGCGAAAAGGCAAAATAGCGAAGTAGCTTTTCAGCGAATTTGTTCCCTGGGAAAGAATTTACTTGGCCGTTTTCGTTACTTTGCCATTTTTGGCACTGTAGTGCAATCTCAGAGTTGGTATATTTAAGTAGGGGGGTGTGGGGGGCACAGCCCCCCACATTTTGTAATGTTTTAAAGTTTTGTTTTTTTTTCTTTTTATGTCGGAACAGCGATTTTTTTTCACTTGGAAAAAAAAATTGCTGTTCTGAGGTTTTGACGTTGTAAGCTTTCACTAACATGGGGTTGATTATTTATCGTTCACTTTTGTAAGAGTGCAATAATATAATATAGACCCGTACAATCACATCTGTCATTAATTAGTACTCTCTGTTCCCTAATATGTACACTGTTACCTAATAAAATATATTTGCAATAATTACAATGTTCACAACACATCTTACAATTATTTACAGGCTTGGATGCTACTACTGGTCTCTCCAAAATGTTCTTTAAAGTTAACCCTTTCTTGTGAATAATACAAGGATGTTCTTCCAATTTCAGATGCATGTCCGGATCTCCTTTCAAAATAGCCCAATTCTTCACCCATATTGCCTTAATCTTGTTAGTCTCCAGATTAAATGTAGTACCCCCCACACACTTAAAATGTTCTGTAGATTTTTTCCAAATCCTTAATTTCCTTATTTTCCCCATTCCACTTTTACCAAGTAATGGTTGGTAAAATACAGCAGTTCTCTTCTCTGCCACTTCTTGTTCTACATTGTTAATCAAGCGGTGGGGGGTATCCCCTACTTAAAAACATATTTTTTAATTTATTACACTCCTGTGAAAAATCATTTGTTCTTGTTACTATCCTGGCTGCTCTAACATATTGGCCCTTTACTACAGATTTTTCCGGGCAACTGGGTGAGTACCATTATAATGCAGCACACTATTAGAATATGTGGGTTTTCTATAAAATGAAGCGACATATTTACCCTTATCCACATCCTTTTCTTACATCACATCTAAATAGGGAATCTTAAACTTATCAGTTTGAAACTTGAATCTTAGGAAAGATGTAGTATCATTAATATAAGCCTGAAACCTTTCCAGATCAAGTTTGCTGCCCTTCCATAGAATAAATATATCGTCCAGATAGAGGACATATAGTTTCAAACAGTCCTTAAATTCACTATCCAAAAGAAATTTTCTCTCCCAAATGGCCATCACTATGTTGGCCAATAATGCCCCACAACTTGCACTCGTAGCTTCCCCTTCCTTTTGTTAAAAATATCTACCTTCAAAGAATATGAAATTGTTTTTCAACACCAATTCTAATAGTTCTTCGTAAAGATTCACTTGGACCTCATCAATATGGCAAATACCCAAAAATTCACAAAACCAACTCAATCCTTCTTCATGAGGAATAACTGTACAAATCTTTTACATCAATAGTCACTAGTATATGATTGTCTTCATATTGCACTTTTTCATTTTATTAAGGAAATCTCATGAGTCCCTATAGATTTGTTTTTCATTTTCTACCACGTGCTTAAGATGGACATCCAGAAACTTGGCACATGCACAAGTTAAAGATCCCCTGGCATCTACTATAGGTCGCAAAGGGGGATCATTTAAATCTTTGTGGATACACAGGTGTTCCAAAGTTAGCTAGCAGGGCAGTGATTGCAGAACAATAAAGGAATAGATCTGCAAGCAAGGGGACAAAAGTTGCAGTATACTGATAAATCTCCGAGTCCAAAAACAAATGGTTCTGCCACCAATTCCACTTAACACTTGAAACTTGAAAACTTTAATAAAAATATATGATAAAATAAAATAAACACACTGGCTCATAAACCGGATAAGTGCTTTCAGTATAATACGTATATTTTTATTAACTTTTTCAAGTTTCAAGTGTTTTTAAGTGGAATTGGTGGCAGAACCATTTATTTTTGGAGTTTTATATTTTGATGTGCTCTGCCTTTGATGACGCTACTTACTTCTTTTTTTGCCAAATCTATGAGTCCTGCAGATTGTGTTATACACCTGTGTAAATAAGTGAGCACTAAATATAACCACGTTATTGCTGAGTTAACCCAGCGGGAAGATCAAAGCTGAGTACTGCAGTGCACTGGTAAGAAACCAATAAGATGGATACTGAATCGCAGTAATCTGTGTGATTGGTTGGAGGTAAAATGAGGTGTAGTGTCTGATATAAGGGGGACAATAAAGCAACCCATAAACAATGGTCTATGAATACAATGATTTGTGAAACATGGTAACGGGTATTCCAATAGAACACGGTAAAAAAAAAAAAAAAAAAAAACAATAGCGCAACAGAGTATGTAATAATTAGCATGTACCTGAAAGTAAAGTTAAACTTCTTGAAGGCAGCACAAATTACTTTGATTGCATAGCATTTAGCTAGAATTCTCTGCTACTGTTTCTTTTTTTCTGGCCTATTATTCAGAACAAAATGCAATGATTTCCAGTCTTTGCATTTTATCAGCAACATTCACTTCATATCTGGATCTCCCATCCAAGAGAACTTATCATTAATATGTGTTTGGGTGGCCCAGTGTAAATTCAGGTCACTTAAGATAATCTTTTCCAAGTGATGTAAATCATTACTGCAGTTGCTAGACCTTGGAATTCATCTTCAGCTTTTTTGGATGGTCACATACAGACATCATAAGCAAGAGTATTATAATATTTAGTGCAGACGTTATACGAGTTTCATTTTTCCATTGAAGGAAAACACATTTTAATGTGCAGTAAATAGTTAGATGATACTCCGAGTAAGACTTTAGTATGCACAGTTACTCACATATTTTCTTAAATACACTCTTTGTTAGATTCCAGATGGATATTATACAGTACTGCTTGATATGCTGAGTAAGCAAGGTGGCAAATGTGGTAAGATGACAGTGTTTACCTGTGCAGACCTTCATGTCATATGGGTAGTCCTGTAACTACAAATATTCACATGGATATTCTTTAGTGCAATTGTAAGCACATTTGTTCATGAATTATAGACTACTGTATTTGTTTTAGAAGCAGCAGCAGTTTGAATAGGTTCAACAGAACAAATGACTATATTTGACAGAGAATAATCTTGCCTCCTGGTGTTTTGGTCTGCTACATTTGTGTGTTTTTAATAATGTTCCTGCTTGTTCTTGAAAACAAAGAGGCAGCTAATTAGAGTTGTAGTGAGAATCTAGAATGACTTTAAAAATGCAGTGCTGTGTGTGTTAAGTTGTTTTTTTTTAGAATTGTGTTCCTAGATACATTTTGTATAATCCTTATTTTTGTTTGATGCAACTGTTTACATATGTATTTATGTATACATCTGTTTATTTATACATGTATTTGCATTTGATTCATCTTTTTGTATTCAATCAAACTTAAAGACCTTTTTATTTAAATAGTAACCTAGATAATTATTTGGCTGAGAAATCAAAGCACTTTGAGTAATTGTAAGAATAAAATGAAAATAAGGTTGAAAATGAAGCAAAGTCAATTTAAGTCATATAACCAATTTAGAACAGGATACAAAACATACATACAATATACAGGGACCTACATGCATATATTACAACATGTTTCATAAAATAATAAGAATCATATAAACTAAGAAAATTCAGCCTTGGTAATTAGTAGGGCATTGCCTTACACCTAAACTTGCAATTTAAAGATCCTGGGTAAAGATTTTTACCACATCTTTGCACTTCAGTTATACTTTCATCATATAAAGCAAACTCTGTAAAATATGTCTATTTTAATTTAGTTACTTAAGTGAACCTACAAACTTGTGTTGATATTTACTGTATGCTGAGCAGTGTCCAATTGCTTCCAGATTCTTTGTCATCTGGCAGCGCCTTCTGATGATGTCATCATACCTGCAGAGTGTCACGAATTACCCTGGAGCACCTAGTTTTACATCAGACTACTTCAGCATCCCTGACCTCCCAGTATAACCGCTCATACTCCCAGTATTTTGAAGTGAAGACCACTTATCATGACTACAGATAACTTATCCAATCAATGTCTCTTTACTCCACCTGCTTAGCATGCTGCCAGGCCAGCTGCTAACATTAGGGTTACAACTTTTCAAATGCCCAGAGTGAGACATTTTTTGTAGAAATGTGAGATTTTGCAGGACAGAATATACCCATGGCCAGAGCAAAGGACAAGACTTCACTTTTTTGCCAAAATAAAAGTATATTCTTGTAGCATTTGAGTTGCTTATACTATTTAACATAGGTGTTTCAAATAAAAAAAAATCTGTTTTATGCAACTATTAAAGTAAACTTATGAATTTTTTTTTTTGTCCTAAAATCTCAGGACATTTGCCATTTTTTGTTTTTTCTCATAGGACACAAATGCCCAAAGAGGGACTTTCTCTTGCAAAGAGGGACAGGTGGTAAACCTGGCTGATTTCACTGTCCCAGTTATGTGCTTCTGGCTACTTAACATGTGATAGTAAACCTGAGATGCAAGCTCTCTTCCATGAGGTATGCGTATTCCACATATTAAATAGAGCAGATCAGCAGGAACTATTCACATTTTGGAGTGGAGAGACAGACGGGTTGATTTGCAGGAAGACTTTGTGGAAAAAAACCCAGGAAAAGTAATAAAACAGGAAGCAGCCATGGAGGCAGGTATTGTTGATGCTCTGTTGTTTTGCCTGGAGTAACGTGGAAATTATGTTCAGTAAGCTATGAATTTGCATGGTAGATCATTACTCATAGCAGGTTTGATGGAGGATTGGAGGACTGCTGCTCATTTTTGCTGTAGAAGAGATGTTTATTTTTTTTTTCCTTGCCAAAAACTAAAGACTACTACAAATTAGCCTGGTAACTGATCATAGTTTTACTTTGTAGAACATTTTAGTTTTGCCTCATATTTTTGTCCTTTTCAAATAATAATTGATTTTTTTTGAGCAGTCACTAAGTATTGTAGTCTAGATCATTTCTATGATTTTGCCTTATATCTTTGTTCTGTCTCTCTTAAAATATATTTGATTTTTCTGGTAAGTAAATGAGGATTAAATCAGCCAATAATGTCAGGACATTAGAGTTTCATACTTTTTATCATTCAGAAACATGCATAGTGGTACAAAACTCATTTTATTATTTTTTTAAGTAAATAGAACTTGTCTCACTAATGCCAGGCAATGGCATCGTATTAATATGATGATTTGAATATGCAAATGTTAAGCTAATTGGCTGCCCCTGATTGTCCATTGTTTTACTATCCTTTGTCCCGATTCTCACATCCAGAGATTGAGAGGTATGGGAGTCACAGGGGGAAAAATTGTTTGGAGTTTTACACCTTGAGGTTTTGAACTCAAGAGAGTCCCATTGTGCCAGGAACAGGTAAATGAGATTCTGTAACATTCTATTTTAATAAATCTGTTTACCAGCTCTGTCTATAACCCAAACTTAAGTCCTCAGCATATCTGCTGAGTATGGCTGATGCTCTCTGGCACAGCAGCTCCATCTGCATGACAAACTTGGTATCGCCTGGATGGAGCTGAGTCTGACATGCTGATGGAGCTAAGTGACCATGAGGCTGTCCAGTGCAGAAGGAATAACATGCCAGTGGAATAAAGTATTCTGCGAGTCTGAACAAGTGCCCAGACCAATGAAATTTTGGCTGTTTGGCTTGATAGGTAGATAAAGCATCGAAGCAGAGGGTTTTGTAATATTTTAATAATCATCTCATGTCATTTCTACATGTGCTAGTTGTGAAATAAGATCTGTTTATTCCCATGTCTGTTTTACTTCAGAATTGATGTGTTAATTTGTACTTTTAGCAAATCAAGACAGAAAACACAACTTTCTTACTCTTCTACCTGTCATGGACAGAATATGATAAGGCAAAAATTTGCAATTAGTACAGAATATGATAAAGTAGAAATTCACAATAAAACCCACCTTTAGCATATTTTAAGAGCACCTGAATGGACTCTGACGTATTCCTCACCCCCCTGCCCTTTGCTGTTTTATTTCTACATTAATCTCTTGCATCCAGTAAATGTCAAACCAACTCTCCATCTTCTCTGCCTCTATGCTACACTTCTCATCACTAGTTTTATATTTTACCTTCTTAACATAGTGTCCAGTATGCCTTTTTCTCCATTGATTTCCTTGTCGCTCTTTCTCTATCATGCATATCACTGTTTTAATTAATATATTCCCCGGTTCTTTTCACTACTACCAACATCTTCTTCCTATCCCCTTCACTTTATCTACCACTATTTTTACATATGTAACATCTGCAATATAATCATTTATAATATCGTGTTGTGCATTTAAATATATTGATTCTCGGCTGGGCTTGGGAGTGCCTTCTGTGTGGAGTCTGCATGTCCTCCCAGCGGTTGGGTAGTGTTCGAAAGACATGCGTGTGTTAATGGGCGTGCCTTCGTTGAAGGTTGGGTGTCGAGCTGGCACCTCGGCATTTCGTAAAAATCTACTGCCAATCATTAGCTGACCGGAGTTCCGCTGTGGCGACCCCTTACCGGGAAAAGCCGAAAGACAAACAACAAACAACATGAATGTTAAATAGGCTAATTGTTGTCTTATCTTCAGGCAAACATAATCAATGTAATGTGAAACATATGCCCAGTGTTGCAACGCATTTACCTCCAAGCATGCTTATGTTTACTATTTCATCACTCATCACTAGCCTCAGCAATATTTAGTCAGGGCAGATCCCCAACAATAAGAACACTGTACTCCTATTATTTATTGACTACGGTCACCCCTGGCGTGCTCGCAGTTTTTGCACTAAAGTAGTCAACTGTTGCATAGTACAGTACATTAAAGGTGATTTGACAGTGTTTATTTTTAAACATATCCAACTGATACCGGACTCAGTTGGTGATTATTGCATTAATCAAATGATTACAGGAAGAGCACAACATTTCCAGATGGTCAGTTCTGTAAATTGCCTGCCCCTCATTCAAACCTTGCAGCCAGAGTGTGACTACCAGAGAACTGCTAAAATGTGAATGGCTTATAACTAATAATCACTTGTCAGAGCCAAGAATCTCGTGGCCTTTTTGAGCATTTTTCAGATGCAGTGGTCTACTACATTATATTTACAAAGCTGGCAGCTGCCTGCTTGATGTTGTTTAATTTTTTTAATGTGTGTGTGTGTGTGTGTGTGTGTGTGTGTGATTTCTAAATGGATTTCCTTCAGATATAACAGGGCTGCCATATCCAGAAACTCAAGTTATCTGTTTCTGACTAATGTTTGAGAGGGATAAAGGTGCTTAGAGTATGAGCTTCCCCACATCACCTTTTATTTGAAGTCAATAGTTGAACAAATTGTAGGTAGATCTTCCTTCCCAAGCTAATAATTTTCCATCTCTTTCAGGTGAGTAGACTGGACCACTGGGCCCTTTTCTTAGATACAGCCAGTTACAGTACAATGCAGAAAGCCATTATTTATTAATTTTTCTTATCATGCGATTTCATAAGAATTCTTCTCGCAACTTAACATAACCACTGAATAATCACATTAGGACTGATTAAGACTAAAACAACCTTTAAAAATATTGCAGGAATAGTGCAAAGAACTTGGGATGACCTTAGAATGGAAAATCTACAATTGAAAGACAATTTTGAATGCACTTATAAGCAAGTGAAGTTTGCTTTTATTAGTAGCCTAGTTTAAATTAGGGACTTTGTGTTAAACGATGCTTTTATTTTTATGCCATTTCCTTAAGGAACTGTAACTGAGATTTTGATCAACTTATTGCAGCTTACCAGGTATTGTGGTCTACAACTATGACTAATTGAAACTTAAATTTTTTGACAAATAGGAGCAATTATCACATATATTTAGGGTAACCCCAGCAAAAACATCCTACTGTAACCATTTCTATTACATTATAATGAACATGAGATATGTAAAATCGATATCAACACATTTCAGTGCAGAGAAAACTTGACATTTAAGGAAGGGGAAGTTTCAAAAGTATTAAAACTAATGTAAGATATTGTTACAAGTCAAGCTAATACAGGTTCAGAGATTGCAACATTAGTTTCTGCATATTATAAAAAGATGCTTTTACATTTTTTCAGTATCACCTTTCTAAAATACATTTCTTGAATATGAATTGCAAAAGTCCCATTCATGTACATTCTAGTCATACAAAGAAACATACATTATACATCACTATTCAAAACAAACTGTGACTGACGCACCATCATTACAATTATTACACATTCTAGCTTTTTTAAAGAAACATCTTTAATTATCAGTGCAATTCTCTTGAGCATTCTACTATTCACTGACAGACTAAACATTTCTCTACCAAGCATGAACTGATAAATTAGATAAAGATTTAGTTTTACCTTATTGTCCTCCAATTGCCATTGTTCCATATCGGGGTCTACTTCAGTAGATCAAAATACCATATAACTGACTTTTAAAAAAAGGAGACCAGAAAACTGAAATTTCACATGAGTGAAACTTCACATTACCTAGACCCCATCTTGATGGAACTGCTGCATATCCACAGGTCAAGCTCCACTCGAGTAACCCACACGTGTGGCCTCAACCTGGTCTGTGACAGCAACAGGACTTGTTGGTGGGGACAGATTTGTGTCCCAGAGACTCCCTCATCTATGCAATAGACTCTATCTCCACATCAAGCAGAGTACCTCTTTACCCCTTTTTAAGCGCAACCTGGATAAATGGGTGGGAAACAGAAACTATATCCCTGGGATTCCACCCGTGTCCCTGCTGGACAGTGGCATTGGGTGCTGATTTGTCAAAACATGGGCTAAACTCTTGGCTAGGCTTATAAGGGCCTCGGGGCCAATAGCCTAGTAACCTCCTATGATTATTGACATTCAGAACACTAAACATCTGAAATGCCGACAGTCCAAGGTGAGTAGAACAGGAAATCCGCTCATTACTGCACTGTAGTGCAATCTCAGACTTGGTATACTTAATTTGCTGGCAGTTGGGAGGACCAGCCCCTCCCTGCATCAGCGTTGTATTTGGAATTCAGTAGTTCTTGTCTAAATGACTTGCTAATGTTGTACAATTCTGACACTACAAAACTCCCATAATACAATATTGTGCACTTCCATTTCCATCCTGCAAAATAACCTCTGCTATGCATTTCTCCTCTTTGGCCAAAAAGTGAAACACTGCTATAATTAAGAAAAGTTTTCTTTCATAGCATCACGTTATTGAGTTTTCCTACTTAACAGCTTAAAGCACATTCCACCCTCTGCTGTGGACTCCTGTACCCATCCCTAATAGTCTATGGTCCTAACCATTAACTAACAACCCTATGAATCCCATATGGATGAGGCTTCAACTCAGAGTTAAATCTGCTGATTTTTCATTTGGATGATTAGTGTTTGCTTTTATAAAACCAGTAATGATGCCGTGTGTATGAGCTTTCTCTCTTGTTTTCCATGGTTGACCAACCATGGAAATAGTATTTTTACATACAAGAAAAAGGCTTAGTTTCCCCATATGAGAAGTACAATGGGGCTTGCCCACACAACAAAACACGTTTTAAATGTTTTTTATTGGATTGAAGCTTTGATCATTCCTTTCCTTCTGTTGGTACTTCATCCATTGGAGATTCAGAGATGTTTAACAGTAGCATTCCCAACAAAGACAGATCCAGTAATTCATACCAGTGTGGTTTAGGCATTCCAGTAAATCTAACAAACATTTATTTAAGCATTTGTGCTGTATACTAGATGCGATATACCTCTAAGTACTCTTATAGGTCTCCTCATTCTTCCTACTCTTGTTTACAGACCAAAGTTCAAAACCCTAACCTTTGAATTCTGTATATTATGAATCTCCTTTAACTAATTATCTGTCACAAAAGGGAATAAAAACGGAGAGCATTTTACGATCATCATCACCTAGGCTTGTCTCAATGATTACTTATAGTTAGATAAAAACCTGGTTTATATAGTTAAGGCTTTCGATTCACTAACCATTAAAATACTAACTGAAGTAAATAAAATCCCAAATTTTCCATTATTTCTGAATATTTTTTCCTGAATCAGTGGCTACAGGGATGATATGTTGCACCCTTTCAGCTCATTCTCAACTTGTGCCATTATTCTTCCTCATAAATGTAAAGGGACTAGGGCCATATTGTAATTCCTGGTTCAAAACATAAATGTTCTTGTAAAATTATAAGCTTGCAGCAAACTAATAATCTGCTATACTGGCTTGTACAACATGATGAACTTAACTAATAGTCAAGAGCTGTACCACTAAAATCCCTGTTTGAACATCAGATTCTTTAGCTTATCAGTCATACTCACAAAGTTCTTCCTTATTATAGGGGAATTCCTTTTTGTGTTCAAATCCCAAATGATCATCAAATACCTATCTTGGATGTCCTGTAAACTTATTATTATTTTTTTAAATATAGGCCAGGAACTATTCATTCCACAGTAAGGCAAGTAGTTACTGACTCTCAGAGAAAAAAAAAGCTTTAGTGCATTCATACCTTCAAGGATGAGGATTTGTCCTATAGTGAGAACCCAACTTCCAATTTGCTCTTTTCTGTAACATATTTAGATAATTTGAATGGCCAATAATCTAACATGAAACGGAACATTGTTATGCTGATCAAAATTGTCATCAATAAAGCTAAATATACTTCCTTATTATATTTGCCAAAGGACTCCATATTTCATATTGACATGAAGTTAACAGAGTACACATGCTCTAGACACTTTCCAACTTTAAATATCTCATCCTACCTCCAAACTTTGAAAAGTCATTTTCTTTTAAACAGTTAAAATCCAATGAACTTTATGCAATAAATAATCCTCAGCAATGACACACCCTTGTAGCCCAACAGTAAATTTAGTAAATTTTAACTTAGGATCTTCTGTCTCCATAATCAAACTCATACATACCATCACAAATTATTATTGCTAATACTGTTTGTGAAAATATTATTTTTTCCTTTGCCTTCATCTGAATTCTCCTACAAACAACTGTTTTTATTATAGTGCCATGGTACTAGCATACCCCAGTAAAAGACAGAATATGAAAAAGAAATCAACTACTGGAGTTGGAGGCCTGCCTACCTTCAAATAATATATTGGAATCATAACTACAACAAACTCAATATATAGTGCTAGCAAACACTGTTAACAAGGTCTTCAAAGTACAATGTGTCCAGATCAACAACTCACTATAAAATGCTAGTAAGTATTTAATACCTTACAGTGCTTCCATATATACATGCTTAATTACATCTGCAAAGACTCATTCTTGGAAAATAGTCCCTTCAAATCTTACTGATGGTGAAGTTGTTCTGACTATTCAGTTATGACTTCTGTGCATCAACTGTTCTGAAACTGAAAAAGGTGTAATAGCCCACGTAATCCATTTGCAAATCTCTCTCTCTCCCTTTATATATATATATATATATATATATATATATATATATATATATATATATACACACACACACACACACACACACTCACACACACACACACACATACACACACACACACACACACACACACACACACACACACACACACACACACACACACACGGGTCTGCTCTGTTTTGTTGAATCTCATTTCACCCTGACCACATCACTGAAAACTCATTTCACTAAACTGAACTTAGTGTATATGGCACTGTGTAGAGTACTGTAAGACATGTAAAAGGTATATGCCCTTTCCGCCCTATAGTGTGATCCTGGAGTTAGAATATATAGTTAGGGGGATGTGGGGGGCACAGCCCCCCACCTTGTTTGTTTTATATTGTATTTTACCAAAAACATCAAAACAATACATTTTAAACAATAGACATGCATAGTTACAACACCCATGACTAACTCTCTCCAGAAGACCATATGTACTCAAACTAAGTGGGGAGCTATGCCCCCACACTCTCCAATGTGGATGGCAGTGCCCCCTCAACCCCCCTAATTATATATACTAAATCCAGGATTGCACTACAGTGGAGAAAAGGGCATATACCTTTTACTTGCCTTACAGTACTCTACATGGTGCCATATATACTAACTGCAGTGCAGTGAAATGAGTTTTCAGTAATTTGAGTTTTCTGCGAAGTGGTCAGGGTGAAATGAGATTCAACAAAACAAGGCAGACCCATTTATATATATATATATATATATATATATATATATATATATATATATATATAAATCAGTACTTAAATAAATCCTTCCAAGTGATCGCATAGAGTCTGATGGCTTGTGATATATGCGACAAGATAGTTCTGTTGAATCCGCCCATTTCAGAATATATTCTAGTCACTCATCTGAAACCATAGTAGCACATTTTATCAAACAGGATGCATAAGCTTAAACTGTTAAGTTCTTTGAACAACATGTTGTGTGTAACCTCAGAAAATTAAGTCTGATGTTTAGACAGAATTGTCTTTAGCAGTTTTCAATTAATTTAATCAGTTTCTTCTACTATTTGTTGATACAAAACTCAACCGAAAATATTTACAAAATAATTATTTCATTTTATAAAACTCCACAAACACATCATCCTCTATTATCTATACAAATTGTATTTTTCCCAGTTACATAATTTCTTCTGTCTCTTCCAAATGCCTTACTAAGCCCTTTTCAGATCCTCTGCATTAGTAGCACTCTAGATGCAAGTGTCTTTCCTGAATATTTATCTCATACCAAAAACAAGAGTATAACTCCATCCATCTGCCACATCCTTTTCCCATTTTTGTAAATGGGATCAGGTATAAAAATGTGCATAAGACTTCAGTGCATTTCTAAGGCTTCATTGGGAATAATTCATTATTAAACTCAACTGGTCCTGCAGATGTAATCCTTATTTCGTAGCTTCTTTTTTCCTGTGATATCTTTATTAAATTTGTTACACAATACTTGCCTTAATAATACTGTCTCTTAAGCTTTTAGACCACAGTTTCTCTTCTTAAAAGGTTTTACATTTATCCCATTTCATTACACTTTTGTATCTTACAGATGTTCTAACACATTTCCATATCAAACCAAATAATGTTATCTTTCTTTTTAGTTATGGTCAATATTCTCTGCCAATGGTTTGTTGTGTACTCTATTTTTTCCCCTTTGTATACACATTTTGTATTATTTTCGTCTTTGTTTTGCCTTATAACTTTCTCTCCCTTCTTCTAAAGATTTTAATAACTGTTCTCTTATCTTTTTAAATTCAGGTTATTCAACCTGAGGGGCACACCACTAGTGCTAAGATGGATCTTACAGTGTATTTGCCTTCTGATGAAGCTGAAAGTGAACGTTTACTTTGCATACTTGATATACCAGAAAACCTTCTTTTGGATTTGCATCGGGTTACTGCTACTACCAGTAACTATGAAATTAACAGATCTCAGCTTGAATTTATACAATGTTACAGGGACCTTGAAAATAAATTGTATAAATACAAAAGGTTGCAATGTTAGCATCTGCATTTACAAGCCTCATTATAACCTAAGGTGATTCCGAGGGGCTTGTGTATTCTGAATATGCCTAGCCACAGAGACTGATATCCTGAACTTCACCATATATAGCAAGAATTAAATCTGCAATTTAGCGCTGGTTACCTTCAACTTCTAATTAATTTTTTTGCTTCTATGGGACGTGATTTAAAAAAAATGAAGTGATTCGAATTGAGAATGATATTGTCAGTCACTTTTCTGTTGATACAGTGGGTGACAAATTGAAACACTTACAAGAAAATATCTTGTCTTTTGACAAGAGACTACAACTTACTAAAATTAAGAAGTTGCAGAGAGATTTAAAAGATTTTCAAACCCAGAATGTTTTTCCTGACCGAAAGAGCAGTCAGGAACAGGTGCTACAGAATCAGTGAATTACACACATAAATCAGCTGTCAATAGCGTGCATGTAAAGGGTGTAGCTCTGACTGCAACGTGCATTCCTACAGTTGTCACCATACCATTGATTGAATAGCCACTATCTGGCAACACTGAAAACACACCTCAAATGGAAATTGGCGCTAATATACCAAGCGCCTCAGAAGCTAGTACAAGTGCTTTATCTGGCACTAGTACAACAGTATCGTCTGCCATAACATTGCAAGACACTGGTACTACAAATGATAGTGCCCTTTTTTTAGACAACAAATGAACTGTGGATTTCTCATTAATGATCCCACTACCTATCAGAAGCAGATTGAGGAGCATAGTAAGGAAGGGCAAGATACTGAAGAACAACAGTGTGAAAAGGAATACTCCAACCATGAAAAAGCATTGTTTTTAAACCAAGGTTTGGTTTTTAATCTTTCTTTTGACTTAACAGTAGAACACACTCAGCTCCTTAATAAGGGTTTGTCATTCATTCCGGCCAGAAAAGCTGAGCATGCTGAAATGCTTAAAGACCCGAGATTACTAGGTAGAAACTTGACATTACGAAGTCTATTTAATGACAGCGCAAATAGTACTTCCAGTTTTAAGAGACCTAGTATGTTTGTCCCTGTTACGAACCCTGTTGTACAAACTTTTATTGATGTTTGTGAATCACAATTCAGGGCATTATTTGAAAATGGCACTAAGGCTAGTTTTTGCAACCTGTCTGAACAAAACATTAATGCTCTTTGTGAACTAAAAGATATGCAGTGTACTGATATAAAACCTGCAGACAAGGGAAGTAAGATTTTTGTTCTTGACAAAGAATTATATTTACTTCAACTGGAAGTGTTATTGCATGATACGGTGACTTGCTGCTGTGTATTTCTAAACAAATTGTTGATGGAATTATAGAAAAATTGTATTTTCTTGTTTTTGACCTTCTAATGACAGGTTTAATTGATGAAGACTTGTTTAAGTATTTTAATACACTTAACCCCACTATTCCTAGAATATATGGCCTACCAAAGGTACATAAAAACAAGCTCCTTCCACCCATGAGACCAATAGTATCCAGTAGTGGCTGGTGTACTGAAACACTATCAATCTATGTGGAGAACACATTACACCCTTTTTTGGATGACTGTTATACCATTCTCAAAGATACAAAAAGTTTTTTTGGAAAGATTACACAATAAACTTTCTACTGTAGATGGAGATTACATGTTTGTTACCTTAGATATAGAGTCTCTTTTTATTTCTATCCCTGATGAATGGGGTATAGATATGATCAGGGCTTTCCTTAGTCTGCACAAATGTCTTAATGATGACTATATAGGACTCATATGTACTCTATTAGAAATTATTCTAGAAAATAATGTTTTTCTTTTTGAAAATGATTATTATTTCCAGAAGGTTGGCTTGGCTATGGGCATTGCTTGTGCAAATAGCTACGCCAACCTAGCTTTAACACAATGGGAACAGACCACTATTCTAGCAGCAAACAATGATTTAAGCAACCATATTTTATGGTATGTCTGTTTTGTGGACGATATATTTATGCTATGGAAAAGTGATGCCACTGAACTTGAAAAACTGGTTGAATATATGAATAATGCTACTGGATTCTTAAAGTTTACTTACAAATGTTCTCGGAGTGAAATTGAGTTCTTAGATGTCCTTCTTAAAAAGTCTGACCTGAATGAGGTCAGTAGGGGTATATATAAAAAACCCACAAGAAAAAATGCTCTACTACATACAAATAGTATGCACCCTAGGCATATTCCCCCTAACATGTTAAAAGGACAAGTTTATAGGGTGATCAGACTTCACAACAATGATCTAGAGGTGCAAAATGCCTTATGCATACTTAAACAGGAGTTTTTGCAAAGAGGGTATCCTGTGAAAGAGACTGATACTGTAATAGATGAAGCTTGGACTCATAGAAGTGATAGATGTAATCCCTACTTTAGGGATGTAGTGAATGATGTACAGAATTTTCACGGTAGTAATGCCAGTTCTGATGATTTCAGAATTATTTTTCAGTTTTCGAGTGACATCAATGACTATTGTGATATTATAAAAAGAAATTGGCATATTTTACAAGTAATTCCTTTTCCTTTAGGAATAACAAATCACTTAAACAGCATCTGTGCAATAAAACTATTGTAAGGAGATCATATGAGTCTATGAGGTTAGGCACCTTTCCTTGCAGAAGATGCTCTGCCTGTCCTTATATTTTTGTAATGTCTCATATACACACCCTACTAAGAATGTCACTGTACATATTAACTATTATGCTGATTGTCCTACTTCTAATATAGTATATTTTGCTTACTGCCAGCAGTGTCATGTCTTTTATGTAGGGAAAACCAATAGGCTTTTGAAGGACAGAATATTGGAAGATAATAGGGCTATTCGAAATTAAAAAAAGAATAATGCTTTAGCAAATCATGTCATGGCAACTGATCCGTCACATAAATTTAGGTTCTTTGTTATTTAGGGAATTGATGCTAGTCCCCGAGGGGGAGGCATTGAAACTACAGTAGAAGCAGCTGAACAAAAATGGATACTTTTATTAGATGCAGAGAGACCTCCAGGCCTGAATGGCACTTTTTCTGTTAAGCCTTTTCTAAAATTAAGGAGGCTTAAACATTGATTTTTTATATTTATATTCATATTTATACATTTTATGTGTAGTAAATGCATACATATATATATACATTTTTAATATATATGTTTCTTTGTTGCACTGTATGTACTTTTTAAAAGATGTTTTTACTTCTGTCTTTTTAAGATTTTTATGTCTTATTTGATTATATCAGCTGATTAATTAATGACTTAACTGACTTAACTAACACTATATATGGATGCTGTGTTTTTTCTAAGTTTGTCTGATGAAGCGACAGTTTTTGGTCATGAAAGCGCTTACTCTGTTTGTTGTTTTATTCAATTAAAGTCAGTGTCTGTGTAAGTTGGGTGCATTTGGTTTTCTTTTTTACTGCTACTTTGTTTTTGCACCCAACCCCACCCTCAAGTTGTTTTCTTTCACTCTATATTCATCAAACTAGCCTGCATTCTTTTTTTCAGACCTACTTCTGTTATCCTTCCATTTGTTAAACTCTTAAATAATTCAAAAACATAATTTACTGTTCCCATCATATGCCTTTGTTCTTTAGTTACTAGCCCAGTATTGAATCTCAACCCTTTCAATTGTCTGTGTAGCAGTTTTGGAGTGCTAGTGGCCTTATGCTTCCCATGTTTTTCTGCATTTCTTGTAGCATCATCATCATCAGTACAAAGCCACTTTCTGATTGTATATCATTAGTACATAATCAGTCATAAACCCACTTTTTTCCATGCAAAATGTGTATCTGTAACTGAATACATTTTATCCGTTCATGTTACACAAGAAAACTAATCATAATTACTGTACACTGCACTTATTGTAATTATTTGTTTCATATTTTACAATCTTTCATTTTTCATCCATCTCTCATATGTATACTACAAACATATCCTGCCATAAAAATGTTAGCTTACTATGACTTTCTGTGTTTTATTTTTATCTACCATATATGTCATCGTCTTTCAAAAACTGTCTTTGTTTCCCTTCTCTGCCTTTCCAATGAATTAAAAGATTTACAAAACTCAAATATTTGAGTAACATTCAGTCTACAAAAACAAAACAATTATTTTCTGACTTTGTTACCATAAGCTCAAAACATTAAACAACCTTTTATCATCATTCATTCTTATTTTATTTCTTTTCTCAAAGAGATGGGATCTCCAGTTTTACATTGTTTCCCACATTAAATTGGTTTTCTCCTCCCAGCCAAGTTTCCTGTAATTATCACAACTGTAACTTTCACCCCAACGTTTTATCTCCTATCTTACTATCTAGTCCTGTAATATCCCATGTAATTATTTTAGTTATCAGTATTTATAATATCTAGCAATTCATTTCCAATACACTACCACTCCCACCTCATTGCCTTTCTCATTGTTCAACCCAGATGACCCAGTAAAGTTTCATGGAGTACAGTTTACTACTAGCTTTCATCAAATTGTTATATTCTTTCCTTGAACTCCACCAGTCATTTTGTTTGTTTTCAATTTCTGTCAATGGGTTTAATTTCTTCAAAATCTACTTTCATTTTGAAAATGACCTCAACTAACATCTTAAGTTTTTTAGTGAAACTGGTCAGTTAAAAAAAAACGCCTGCATTTCTTTCAACCTCTCATTTATGTATCCATGCTTCTTATTTCCATTCTTTTTTCCCCTCTTTTTCTTCTTTCTATTCCCGCCCTTTCAACTTCATTTAATTTAAAATCTTAGAGATATATTTTATGGATATTAACATGTTTCTAGATACAGTTTACCTTTTTTTTTTCTGAGAGGACTAGCACTTCCTACACCATCCATACTATGCTGACTTTTTTGATCTTCTTTTATATCCAACCGTTTATGTATTTCCCTTACTGCTAACTTGATAAGATTTTCAAAATGAGTTAATGTATTTCATCCAGGTAACATTCTGCTTTTCTGTCACTGTTAACAAATATAACTTCCAAATCATCTACTTGTTTTCAGTCAGTATTCTTGGCATTTTATTTTTCTTTCAATCACTTCTTGATGGGTTAGGAACTAGGCTTTACAAATTGTGGAACAGCCTTTTTTCAGACTGTATGTTCTGTCTAGATTGAAACCCTGTCACTTCCATGATGTTGACTCCTCCTGATACCTCAGTCTAAGATGTGCGTTGTTTCATTACCGCAGCTGCTGGAACCATTACTAGTTATGAGTCAGACAACAAAATACATAACAAGTCTGGTGGTACTGCTAAATACATTGCAAGAGAGCCTAATTCCAAGTTATATAAAAATAACTGGATATAATTATTATGTCTGACATACCTGTGTCATATGTGGCCAGAGAAACTAAAACCAAATGCAGAAAAAGTATGAGTACTTTTGCAGATGCCAATGCCTGAAGACAAATCTGTATTACATTGGTTTTTAAGAATGATATAATACCTCCCAAAGTCTGTACCCGATATGCCCAACAATAAGTATTCCCTTAGTAAAGTTGCTAGAGCAAGCTACAGCAAAGAAATGAAACTAAGAATACTAAAGGTTTGAAGTGCTCAGAATACTTGTTACAAATGCACCAGTATTAAACATGGTTATGTGAATAAGCCAGGTCAGTTTCAAAGAGAACACAGTCAGACTGGTACAGGAGGTGTGATCTACACAGTTGCCCATCAGTCTAGAGCATTCACAGATGCACAAAAGGAACATGCCTGGATGGAAAAGGAACAGTTAGAAAAGTGCAGGGAGGTGATAATGTCCTTTGTTATATCACTGCTGAAGAAGTACAGGTAGAAACAAACTGCAAAACCTTGTAAAGGATATTATGAACATCTTTGTCCAAGATACATCTTAGAGTACAGTGGATGTTACTTGATGAACAAAATTATAATCTGACAATGTAATACTAACAGTGAAAGAAGACATGCACAGCAGCTATACAGAGCAGAGCAGATTTACCACCGAAACACGAAGAGTTGTTAGAAATTCCTTGAATAATGCTGCGGTTACTATTGTCAGAAGGCAAAGTATGAAAATATCGCAGATGTTCTGACACTGACTTTAAAAGTATATTTACCGAAAGACAATATGGAGATACTGCACACTATACTTCATCTTAGCCAAAAGGCAGAGAAGCAAGAAGTTCTGATATGAGCAAAAAAATGTATTAGTAAGTAAAGAAATTCAATTTTATCTTTCTTTCTTTCATGGATGGCATATGTTGTATGCAGGCTTTAATGTTCAAATTTTAGACAGTTATACTTACCAATGAATTGGATGTTTGAGAGGATGCCTGGATCATACATCAGAATAGTAAAGTACAATGAAAGAACATGACAACTCAGAGATGTTCCACTTCCAGTGCATAGCACAGCAACAATCCAATGGAGAAATGATAGTATACTCATATTCCAGGCATCCCTGGAATCAACTGAACACTGACTTGTTACAATTGAATGATACCTGAAGGTGATATATGATGATGATTATCTCAAGTTCCCTGACATAATCACTCTGACGGACATAACAAGTGCAAGTATGATCAGTGCATTGGAATTTTTTTTTTGTGACAGAAAATACTTGATGTTGAATATGATAGAGGTCAAGAGCACTGAAGTACAAACAACAGATGATTGCTGCATGAGTAGAACTTTAGACATAACACATCAGACTCGCACTATTTACATTCCAAACATGAGGTAAAGAAAACTCTAAACTTTGAAAAATCTCATTAGAAAGTCCTACAAAAAAGCTATGAGGATTGTCATTTCACAATTCTGAAATATAGAAGAACTCCGTTGTGGAGGCCTCGTCTCTCAACAGCTTAACTGTTATTGGGGAGAATGTGGAAATGCAAATTGCCTACTTCAGTTAAATTATTAATGTTCAACACAATAGTTTTACAATCTCACAGCCCACCATACTATGTTGGGGGCTGGGGGGGGGGGGTGCTCCCTGCAAAAACATTTGTTTTAATATTTTTCTCAAGCTGAGAGCCCTAAAAAGATGTTAATTTTTATTATTAGAACCTTAGTGGTTTTAGTAAAATCAAGCAACAATGTAATTGGTGTGGAGTTTATCAGAATGAGCATTCTCTTAGCTTAGAATAGTCACTATGGGAATGTTTATCTATGGGGTCTATGACCCTAGCAGCAGTTTGATTGGCTATAGTCTATCATGTGACTTCATTCAGTGTTTTAAAAGGAGTTACATAACGGAAGTTTTAGTGTCTGGTAAAGTTTTAAAATGTATTAAAATGACTGCGCTTATTTTAATTTGATTTTACATAATCTAAATAAACTGTGTGTGTGTGTTTCACTTTGGTTCCTGGATTCTTTTTTGTGGTGTTTTCTATGGTTTGTCTTTTTGTGGATTTTTATTGGATGTTTCAGTTGTTGCAGGAGATGGATGGAGAAACTGAAGAATATAGCAAGGAAGAAAATGGCGATACATAGAGTGAGAAAAAAAAAAAGAATGGATTAGAGAGAAGTGGAGGTCAGACTACAATAAAGATAAAGTTAACCAGAGTCTGTAATATTCTGTCTTACCAATAAAGGCCTATTGTTATAAAAAAAACATAGAAAATAAGACTGGCTATACCACTGTGTTATAAAAAATCAAAAGTAGATACTATATACTTGGATGGGGTAACACTTGTTAATAAGAGAATTGTGAATGACATTTGAATTGTCCTCTTAAGCCCTATAGGTTAGAAAGAATTAAGCGGGAGATTTATTTGTATAAATGGAGAAGGATTTAGGAATGTATTATCTGATGAAGTTAGTTTCACTGTGACGAAAAACGTGCATGAGATTTTCTACATTTAATTGTTACTGTCTAAGCTGGTTTATATCGCTTTCAACCAATTTGGTTCATCATTTATATGTTGGATTAAAAGCAGAACAGAACGCTTCGTTTCCCTGGATGGTTTCTTATGTGGTTTAGTATTGTTTTAACCATTGGCTGCTGTTCGTTTTTTAGACTTGTAAAGAGTTATTTTTGAGTAAAAAAACAGAACATTTTTGAGGGATTAATATGTTGTGCTTATTCAGGGATGACAATTTTCATAAATTACACAGAATATCGAGTACAAAAGTACAAATATGAAGTGCGAGAAGATCAATATGTGCAGTTTGTACGAAACAAAAGTGAAAGGATTTGCAATGTATGTGATCCATTCATAGGTTCTAGGCTAGCTGCCCTTGTGGGCCATTTTAAGTCTGGCCAATTTCTCTTTTAGAGCTCAAATTAACCTGTCCCATTTGGTGAAAGATTAGCCTTATCCCATCCCATAGTCAATAATTATATGTTACACTAATGAGACTAACTGAGATCATACTAGAGATAATTTGAATGGGACCCATACATGGGATAAAGCATTTAGGAGATGCCTCTGTCCATCAAAAGTACATGGGGCAATCCTGGAGTAAATTTTGTTTCCCATCCATAGACCCGAGTTGTGCTTAAATACAGACAGGGATGAACTACTTTGTTTTATGTGGATGGGGGAGTCTGTTCCGGGGCAGTGGTATCCTTTCTGAGGTATACCTGGCCCTCTAAACTATTTTGTTGGTTTTGTAGAAGAGATTTAGATCCCTTGACTTGCTGATGTGCAGTAAATACATCAGTATTGGGTCACAGGATGCCTTGCATGCCAGACCCAGGTCACCTCTTAGTAGTCTGTAAGATATTGAGAATAGTGACTGGGCTTTGAGCAAGTCTATGTAGGACATGCTGTTTAAGACTTGATATCCTTTTAGCAAGATTTATCTGTGTGTATTTGGGCTGCATGCACATGGGACAGATACATGTCAAAGGGGGGATTATACTTAATGACTGGCCTAATGAGGCCTGATTAAAGGAGGCAATGACATCACTAGATAGCGAAACAATCCCTTTGTTTATAAGCTGTGCAATATAGAAGGGAATTTTTTACAACACAGTGCACACATGTAGGTTAAAAGTTAGGTCACTGTCCATATAATTTTCCAAATCCCAAATAACTTTTTCAGCTCTTAGGAACTAACTGTCTCAGCTCTTGGGAACATATTGTCAATATGTTAATTTCCTGGGGTAGATGATTTCCCAAAATCTACAATAATGCATTTTTTGGCCTTAAGTTTCAGTCCATGATTTTGGTACCAATTATTTATATGAGACAGGCCTTCCTGCAGGATGGCTAAGTCATTTGTGGAGTCAATGACTGCTCCTTGCCTGCAGTCATCTGCAAACATAGTCTGAGCCTTTTGGTATTGGCTTGTACTTCAGAAAAGTAGATACCAAGCAGGAGAGGCCCCAGCACAGGATCCTGGGGATTCCACTTGTGACTGGTCCCCTATTTTGATTCCTTGCATCGTATTTGTGAACCAATTGGCAATCCAGTGGGTGACATAGGAGGTTTATTCCCAGTATAGTTAGATTTTCTACTATACCTGAGTTGGGAATTATCTGAAAAGCTTTGACCAGATAGAGCTATTCAGTATGTACCAGTTTATCTTCATCCATTATTTTGACAATCTTAAAAAAGGTTCACCAGGTTGAATAATCATGACCAGTCCTTGATGAGTCCAAACTGAGACAGGTCCTGAATCTAGAGATTCCCTATGTCCAGATTGATTAATTCCTTCATAAATCGTTTACAAGACTTTGCATATGAGGCTGGTCAGACTTCTAGATCTGTAATTGCTTGGGCCTGTGGCAGGTCCTCCCTTATTCAGGAGAATGATTGTAGCTGTTTTCCATTCACTTGGTACAAGACCTGTATGTAAATTGAGATTTGAACAGCTTTTGATGGCACGTTTTGGTCTTGTGTGATAGTTGGAGGTGAGCCAGTTTTAGATATAAGTGATTCATTATTCAGTGAGAGAATAAAATGATGTGAAGCATGTGAATCATTTTAATGATGAACTGTGATGAATGGTATGCAGGAGACTTTAATGTTGTTGTGTCTTTTGGCTTTTCCTGGTTAGGGGTCACCACAGCGGAACTCCGGTCCGCTAATGATTGGCAGTAGATTTTTACATGCCGAGTTGCCAGCTCTGATGCACAACCTTCAACGAAGGCATGCCCATTCACGCATGCCTCCACACAGAAGATGCTCTAGCTGAGAATCGACCAGGACAACGTCTTACTGTGAAGCGACAACGCTACCGCAGCACCACCACCGCAGTCGACTTTGATAGTGCCTTAAAATATAGTACTGAGAATGATAGAAGTGTAAACACCATCAAATGGACCATTTTTAATGCATGCATATCATATTAAGTGGCAGCTGGATATATGTGGCAAAGTAGAGCTGCTAGATGAAAATAGTCTTCATTTTCATAAATTTCAACCATTGTGACCTTTGTAGCCCACTAAAATTGGCAAAATCCCTCAATAATTTTAGTAAATGATTGTGGAGAAACTATTAAATTCTTCATTGAACAGAAATATTGTATTTAGGTCATGTGATGGCCCCTAGACAGTCATTCTTGCCTTTCACTAACAGAACAGTTCTATAACAAATAATACTTTGATAAAAATGTCACAACTACTGTCTCCTGAGACAAGACATTAGTCAGAAATGCATTCCAACCTAAAGCAGAGTATACTATCTCCTTTGTCTTTTAAATCTTTTCTAGGAGCACCACACTACTTCATACAACTGTTAAGAAAACATGCTGTTTTATTTTTCTTTTTTGGTGGAAAATAGAACTTAATACTTCCTGCTCCTGAAAAAAAAAAAAAAAAAAAAAGAGTCTGACTTCCAGTAATAGGCATCCTTACAAGCTTCTACTTTTCCATTCAGACTAGTTAAACATCATCTATATCTTCTGACATCCTCAAAGCCAGTAGTAAAAATTCTTTGCTGAAGCCTTAGCTGAAATAATGAAGAATCTCTTATAATCATAAAAAGCACATGTTGAAAAATCTGTTGAAGAGAAAACAATTGGAACCTACAAGACTTTCAAACTAAACTCACAAACTGTCTACTTATGAAGAATATTGCCATTGCTTTAGGGATCTTGAGTAAACCAGTAACAATAATAGATTCATACTTGTCCCTTCATTGTTAGCTGTGGGATAACTTAACATTCACTTTACAGCAAATAATTTAAGAATATATAAGGAATATTATTATCTGATGCAAAATACTTTAAATACTTCTCTAAGCATTGCTTGAAACATTTATAATGTGCTCATTGTGGATGTCATTTATTCCTACATAATTCTTTATCCTTTCCCATATCTATCTATCTATCTATCTATCTATCTATCTATCTATCTATCTATCTATCTATCTATCTGTCTGTCTGTCTGTCTGTCTGTCTGTCTGTCTCTGTCTATCTATCTGTCTGTCTATCTATCTATCTATCTATCTATCTATCTATCTATCTATCTCCCTCTCTATCTATCTATCTATCTATCTATCTATCTATCTATCTATCTAGCATGAAAGCCCAGAAGATCGAAACCCAGAACACTGAGACCAGATGTACGAAACTGCATAACACTGAAAGACTAGAAGCGTGAAATTCAAAATCCCGACATTACGGGATTTTGACTTAGCGCTTCTGGTGTTGCAGTGCAGGTGAGTATGGATGTGTAAGTGTATGTTTGAGGGGTATTGGTTTGTGTTAGTGTGTGTTGTGACTGTGGTATGTGTGTGTGTGTGTGTGTGTGTGTGTGTGTGAGGGACTGTAATGTGTGGGTGTGAGTTTGCCTTGTGTGTCTGTGTGATCTTCTAGTTAGAATATTAAAGTAGGGGTGTGTGGGGTGCAGGGGGGGCTTGCCCCCTTGCTTATCTCTATTGTAGGATGCTGTGTTAGGGTGTTTGGGGCAGGTCCGCGCATGTGTGTGTGTGTGTGTGTGTGTGTGTGTGTGTGTGTGTGTGTGTGTTTTACAGTTTTGTGATTTTGCGTTTCGTTGTTGTGAGTGTTCGGTGTTATATGGTTTTGTGCATGTGGTCTCGGTGTTTTGGGTTTCATTGTAATGGGCTTTCATTTTTGTATAGTAGCTCTATATATATATATATATATATATATATATATATATATATATATATATATATATATATATATATATATATGGTCCCCTTCCAAACATCTAAAACCCATAACATCTAATTTCATAACATTGAGACCATAACATCTAAAACCCATAACTTTGAATTTCATAACATCTAACAGTACAAATCACATAAAAATAAAATCCCCTGCACATATGATGACATATAATGACACCAAACTACCAAACACACTTTTTACTATGTTTCTGCATGAGTGGCTTGATACAGTGGGATTAGGAAATTAACTTTTTCGCACTGTAGTGCCATCTTGGAGTTGGTATATTTAATTTATGGGGAGAGGCAGTGCCCCCCAGTAGAAACGTAGTAAAAAGTGTGTTTGGTAGTTTGGTGTCGTTATATGTGGAGGGGATGCTATTTTCCTGTGATTTGTAATGTTAGATGTTATGAAATTCGATGTTATGTGTTTTAGATGTTTTGGGTTTTAGATGTTCTGGTCTCAGTGTTATGAAATTATATGTTATGGGTTTTAGATGTTTCAAGGTAGACCCATATATCTATCTATCTATATATATATATATATATATATATATATATATATATATATATATATATATATATATATTTTTTTTACTGATCCCTGATCATAGCTGAAATGGCCTTATACTGAGTTTACCTACAGAGATAGTTAGTTAATTAAAAATGGTCATAAAGCCAGAAGTGAACCCATGAAAGATGGATTATTTGACTCAGTACAACTTTTTGATAGGTTGGAAAGAGAAAAATATGGGAAGGATATTATAAAATAGTCACTACAGTAAGTGGACAATAAAATAATTTCTTAAAGGTAGATCTCAAGAGAATGTTATCCTTTTCGCAAGAATAAACCTAAACAGTCTTAAAAGCCAAAAACTTTATTCAGAATAAATTAAGATCCTTAAAATAATGATAGAGTTAAAGAATGCCATTTATGATGCATAAGTATAAAGTATTGTGTAAAAAAAGAAATTATAGAGGCAATAAATAGAATAGGATGAGGTATTACACATTTACTTGTAAGCAAACCATTTTACAAATGTGAACCATACCTCTCAACTGTCCAGATTTTCACAAAATGTCCACATTTTTGCCTCATAATTTTGGTATATTCCTCATAAAATGTGTGGTTTTCTGGATATTATGGTAAATCAGTAAAGACTGAATTCATTAAATAATGACAGGCACTTAAGTTTCAGACTTTACGTCCTTCAGAAAATGTACAATAACACAATACCTTTTATTCAAACAACTTTCTAAGTTTATGAGAGCAATATCTAACATTTGTTCCTATTTTGGGGGCTTTGTCCCCACATTATTTTTGGCTCTGTCCAGACTTTTTTGCGCTAAGAGGTTCAGAAGTTTGATTGAACAGCTGCAGAAAATAATGATACATTATAAAACAGGGAAAAATGTACAACATGTTGTAACAAGGTACAAAAGTAATATTACTTTGGAACTATGATGAATGGATATCTGGTAAATAAAAGTGGAATGAGGCATAAAAGAGGAATGCCCATTAATTACATGGATATTTGGGATCTGTGTGGATAGTATGGTGAAGAAAAGTTGGGAGATAATAGAAAAGAAATAATAAACAATGATATAAGGAAATGTAATATTCCAGTAGTACAGCCTTAGGCAGATAACCTAAAAAAATGTATGAAATAAGTAATAAGGGAAGTGATGAAAAAAATTACAGACAAATCTGTGGATTAATGTGGGAAAAAGTATAGGATGAAATACAAGCTAAGATTAGGAAGAAAAAAATATGGAAACACATTATTTAATAAAAAAAATGTTTAATCAAAATGTATATAATGAAGAAACAAAATTATATGTCAGAAATGTTTTGCCAGAGCAATATGAGACACAGATAAATAATATGGCCTACAAGGTACACATGGTGCTCTAGAAAGGGATACTGTTTGTGCTAGAAAATGGAAGAGGAATAAATATTGCACATTCATTTAGACTGTAGGTAGCTTTGTGCATGAAATTTTGGTAAAATAAGGTTTATTGAGTCTGCAAATTGCAGTATATACTACGTGGAAATATAAATTGTATGTGGAAAAATGTCAAGTGAATAAAAGCATGAAGGTACAAGAGATGCATAGAGACATTACAGAATTGTACAAGTGATAGGAGAAATAGAATTTTTAACCAGATGAATATTAAACGTTGAAGAATAAATTACATAGCTGAGTTATTAGAAAATTCTGAACACCAGTGAGTTGATATAATTAGGATGTGTGCACAAAAGATGCAAAGCTTCAAAGAAGAAATGAGATATAGAAAGTGAATTGTGAGGCTTTGTATGGTGGTTTGCATGTAAAAGCAAAAGGTGATATTGACTACAACAATAAGGTAGTAACTGTGAGAAAGTGTAAGCTAAAATGAGCGAAGAACAATGAGACAACACACCATGCATTTTGTATTTTAAAAGGATTAAATGATTTGGGGAAAAGTGTGGAAAGTTTAAAATGCTAAATGTAAAAAAAATATATTTATATGAAATCACATACTGTTTGGTTATTATCATAATGCAAGTGGACTTAATGATACTAGTGTGTACTAGAAAGGGAGATGTGAACTAGCACTATTTAACAGATCTGAAGAGTGAATAAAAAAATGTAACAAAATGCAGTACTTTTGCAAAATGTATGGAAAATGAAGTAGTAGTAGTAAAATGAAAAAAAAATGAAGAAATTCAGATCAGATGGCTTAAAGTACAATTGTGTGTTCTTTTCACAAATTTCCATGGGATCTTTTACATTTATCTATGATATCACCAAACCACCCATGGGATCTTTTACAGTGATCTTTGATATCACCAAACCATCCATGGGATCTTTTACAGTGATCTATGATATCACCAAACCACCCATGGGATCTTTTACAGTGATCTATATCACCAAACCACCCATGGGATCTTTTACAGTGATCTATGATATCACCAAACCACCCATGGGATCTTTTACAGTGATCTATGATATCACCAAACCACCCATGGGATCTTTTACAGTGATCTATGATATCACCAAACCAAGGCAGATGTGACAACAGTTTACAATTTCATTAAAAAAACTGAAGTGCAGACACACATATTGCACTACAGTGTCCGTACATGAGGTACTGGAAAATGTGTCAAGTACCATTTGCAGTGGTAGAACCACAGCATTCTCATCATGAAATACAAGAGAACTTAACTGCTGAGATGTGGACACTGATAACATTGGTAAAGAAGCAACTGGATAACCAGTCATTGATGGGTCAAGCACTTTCCGGGAATACCAGCAGTGATTCACTCAAAAATATAGAGCTACTTGCATTGTGTATAGATAAGAAAAGTTCAGTAGTGTATTGATGGGGAATCTGTGTTGGAAGAAACAGATCATAATCTGTCGCAAAGTATAGTTAAGAAATCCTTGTGCAAGGAACTTCCAAAGTAAAAAAAAAATGTTTTTGATATCACAGAAGTGTGACAACTGTAAAGTGTAAAGCAGGCAAGGAAATGCATACTACATGTATGCTGATCCATTTGCATCTGAGAAAATAACAAAAGGCTTTTACTTATGAAAGAAAGTACAGTTGTGTAATTAAACTTAGCATAACAGCAGATGTTCTAGCAGATCACTGTTACAATAGCCTAAGCTATATGGGTCTTACCCATTGCACTGGCCAGCTTATCCGAGCTTTGAGGAAGCTTCCTATAAAAAGCAGTTGAATTGCCAAATGTTTCAGAGCATTTTCCCTTATCAGAGCTTTGGAGGAGCTCCTATAAAAGGAAGTTGGAATGCCAAATGCTTCAGAGCATTTTCTGCCTACATGGGAATCAGCAACCTCAACACTTATGCTAGGAAATAAATCCAACAATAGTTATATACAAAAAAGGGGGAAAACAATCACAGCCTAGCAATAAGAAAAGGATATCAACAAGAAATTGGGGCTGGAGGGGTAGCTACTGCCATTGTGATCTATTAGAATAATTACTGTTATTGCAAGTTTACTTATTCAACTGAGTTATGTTCAGTACATAGATTACTGCTGCAACTCATGGTCTGAGGGTAGATCACCATAGCGTAGTCAGGAAAAGAAAAGGTAGGAGGCTAATTTCTAAGATTGCTGGACCCCCTGGAGAATGGTCCTAGCAAAGCCTGTCCTGGACCGGTAAAAGGAATTTAGTTTGTAGTGCTTTTGTAAAAGTAAGTACAGAGTGTGACGCCGCTGTACTGGCCCAGTAATCAAGGAGCCTCGGTCCTCATCGCTAGCACCAGTGAGGGATGTGCACATTGGGAGGATGACAAGTACACACACAGTAAAGTACAATTTCCCTTAAGAGCACACAGAGCTCACAGCCAGTCTGGGGGTGGTTTCTCCCTCTCTCTCCAGATCCCCGGTAAGACTCCCCACTGGCACAGCTATAGGGCTAAGATCTCAGCCGAGTGAACTTCAAAACTTCCATGACACCCACAAACTGTAGAAATAACACAAATGAAGGCAAAAGGCAAACTGATCCACTCCCAAGCACTTATTAAGCGCTTTTGTTTACAAAATACAAACGTCCTCAGAATAAAAGCTTAAAAACCTGAACCATAGTGGCCAACTCATTTATATATGCACTAAAACCATGTGATAAAACTTGCCTCAGTTTAAAACCAGCATTTAAAGATATATTACATCTGCATTTTGTAACACTTGCATTTTCATATACGTTACATACTTTCCCCACTGTGAAGCTACACAAGCACATACTTGCATATAATATTGCTAAAATAACTAAAATACCTCTACTAGATAAATTCTTATATATGTAAATAAATGCATATGTGGATCTAGCTATCATGTTACATATAACAAAACTGACTTTAAACACAGTGTATGCCCCATGAACATAGTTATACCTAGATAGCAAACTTGGCTTTCAGTCTCAGAATAGGACTGATAGAAATCACACCATTTATTTCTGGATGATAACTTGTGTTGGTTCGCAGTTGCCATTTGAGTTCCTTAAATTCCAAAAAATTATCTATAGGACCTCCTCTTTCACCTATATCAACATGATCTATAATAATATATTTAAAATGATGGTCTGCAAGTTGGATTATATGCTCAGCTAAGGTGTTCTTGGAGTCTTTTTTTTTTTACTGAAATCATATTGATGTTGATATATTCTGGTTGTTGTTGTGTCCTTCGGCTTTTCCCAGTTAGGGGTCACCACAGTGGAACTCTGGTCTGCTAATGATTGGTAGTTGATTTTTACATGCCGAGTTACCAGCTCTGACACACAACCTTCAACGAAGGTACGCCCATTCACGCATGTCTCCACGCAGAAGACGCTCTAGCTGAGAATCGAACCGGACAGCGTCTTACTGTGAGGTGACAACGCTACTGCAGCACCACCACCGCAGTGTTGATATATTCTGGTGTTAAAGCTATTTTTTTTGTCTTGCCCATGTAAAAACATGGGCATTTTTTTACAAATACCCATATAAATAACCAGTTTGCTATTACAATTATATCTCTTTTTCAGCCTTATTATACCAAAATGGGCTAAATGGATTTTATTCTGCTCTAATATATATTTGTATTGTGGGCAGTGCCCACATTTACTCATTTTTCCACACAATTCATCATACTTCGGTTTTTCTGATATCATTTTAATACTTGTGTCCTTTTTATAAGTTATACATGGGCCCACCCCCACCAATTTCGTATAATCTGGGTTGTTGTCAAAAACACACCATTTTTTTGTAATAATTTCTCTAATATTACCATGTTGCTTATTAAATGTTAAAATCATTGCATTTGTATGATCCACTTTAGCAGTATCAGATATAGTATTCATACTAGTGTGCCTATCTGAGCCCAGCAATGGTAGGAAGTGTCCACTAGCTCTTTTCTGAGTTACCTCATTACCTATGTTGTCTATAAACAGTGTGGGGTAGCCTCTACTAATCAGCATATTTTTAAGAATATTGGTCTGAAAAACATATTCATCATTATCTGATACCATTCTAGCAAGATGAACATATTGTCCCTTGACCAGGGACTTTTTTAGTGCAGGGGATGCCCGCTCGTAAAGAGTAACTGTGTTAGAATACGTTGGTTTTCTGTAACTAGTAGAGTTAAATATCCCTCTAGTTCTATCTTTCAAAATAGTGACATCCAAGAAATTAATAGTCTCAGTACTTGTATGGATAGTAAACTCCAAAAATGTTGTGGTGCAAAACTCATTTAGTTTTTCAGAATTATCTTTTCAAAAAATAATATCGTCCAGGTATCTACCATAAAGTGTCCAATGTTGGGAATATAGTGAATTGATGACAAATTCCATTTCCTAATATGCCAGGAGTGTATTTGCAAAAATGGGAGCACAAACTCCTCTACGCTGTTTAAATATTTGATGTTCAAATTTAATGAAGTTGTTCTCTAGGACCACTTCCATAACTGCCCTGATGGTGAAAAATCCAGTCATGGTTCAGGGCTGTGTTATGGCATAAAAAGGTGTAAAAACACTCAATGCCCATATGGTGTGGAATAAATGAGTACAAATCCTTAATATATATGGTGACAAAAATAAGGATGTTACTATATAGCTCATTAGAGACTTTGCATAGGAAATCCCATTAGCCCTTGATGCAATAACTATAGTTCTTTAGTATGTCTTGCAATTCTAGGTCAATAAATTTGGCTACCATAAAAGTTTCTGATGCCTTAGCATCCACTATAGGTCAAAAAGGTGGGTCCATAAGGCCCTTATGAATTTTTGGGATCCAAAATATTGTTGGTAGCTTTGGGTATTTAATAGGTTCATAAGTTCATAGGTAGGTACTAGGCTATCTGCCCGAAGGCATTTATAAGCCTAGCCAGAATGTGTTGGCTTTCGCCACCCCCTTAGATTAGTTCCCTGTGCCTCTGTCCAGCAGAGCCACTGAAGTGATCCCTGAGGTAAACTTTCTGTTTCCCATCCACTCGTCAAGATTTCTTTTGAAAAGTGTTAGCGAGGAGCTCTGCCTAATGTAGATTGGGATCTTGTTCCAAAGCATGGGAAGTCTCTGGGACAGGAATCTATCCCTCCAGCACGTCCTATTTATTATTGTGGTGAGGTTTAGATCCCTAGAGTGTGTGGCTCGCGGGGATAATGTTTTCTTTAGGTGAAACATGTCCATCAATTCTGGGTTGGACATGGCCTTGTATGTCAGGCAGAGATCACCTCTGAGTAGGCGGTATGCAACCAAGTACAGCTGTAATTTCTTCAGTCGAGCTGCATAGGGCATCTGTTTGAGGCCAGTGATCCTCTTGGTGAGGTACTTCTGTGGTCTTTCCAGCTGTTGCAGGTATTTTGTAAGGTATATCCCAAATGTATATGTTTATATGTATATGAAAATGCAAGTGTTACAAACTGCAGATGTCATATATTTAAATGCTGGTTTCAGACTGAGGCAAGTTTTATCACATGGTTTTTAGTGCATATATAAATGAGTTGGCCACTATGGTTCAAGTTTTTTTTAAGTTTTTAAGCTTTTATTCTGAGGAACTTTGTATTTTATAAATGAAAGCACTAAATAAATACTTGGGAGTGGATCAGTTTACCTTTTGCCTTCATTTCTATTATTATCTCAGCAGAGTGATCAAGCCAAAACCTCCAGCACCCTTTGTCCAGCCAGTGCTTTGTGTCCCTGCCCAAGTAGCTGACACACATGCACTTTGAGATTTAATTTATATACAAACGCACAGACACTCCTGGGGAAGGCTGGCACAGGTTCACTAGATATGCCCCCTTCTGCCCAGACTATAAAGTAGTAATCACTGTCACCACCCAGCTCTCTATCAGCTACTATAAGGCCGTTCCCAAAGGGTGACCAATTCTACTGTGCACATACCTCTCAACTGTACAGATTTTCGCAGAATGTCCAGATTTCTGGCTCATATTTTTGGGTTGTTCCTCCTAAAATTTGTAGTTTTCTGGCAAATCATTGGTATGATCTGAGGACTGAGGTCAATAAATAATGATATACATTTGAGTTTTAGACTTTATATCCTCCAGAAAATGTATGTTAAAACAAATCCTGTTTCTCTAGCAGCTTTCTAAGTTTATCAGAGCATGTCCCTCTTTTTGGTCTTTTGTCTCCCCATTTTATCTGGCTTTGTCCAGATTTCTTGCACTAAGAAGTTGAGAGGTATGAAATATGTGCAATACTACTATTATCCAAATGGTAAGTGTGACCAAGACTAAGGCTACTCCAGCGTGGCCTGTACAGTGTCCCCAAATACATATGCAAGTACTCTAAGGGCTTAAATATCGCTAAACAAACCAGTCACAATTATTATATTTAATGTTAAACAATAAAAGCACAAGACAATACTCAATAACTCAACACAGTGACAACATAGTTCAGAATCACAGGAAATATTTTAAAACAACATAGCAGGACAGTCTCACATAAATGCAGAATCTAGACTAATCTTACTATATTTCCATCTATCTCTAAGAGAAACTATGTTCTAAATAACTTACTTACAGAGCCAGACAAATGCAAGTGCTGAATGGATGTTTACAGGTCCAAAGGCAAGACACAAAATGCACAGACTTACTCTCTGAGATAATTCTTAAATTACTATCACACATTTCTGCTGGGTTATCTTAGATTACATCATACTTTGTCACCTCTGTGTCAAAAGACTTATCTCTCAGAAGTTGCCTGGAACTGGACGTCATAAAACCAGTTAACTACTTTTACCCTTGAAACCTGTAACTATTTCTGTTTCCAGACAATAGAAAGAATTTCTAGCTGCAGACGTGTTCTGTCTCTTTGCTGTATTAACTAACTTCATAGCACATCATAAAACTCTTTACTTAATTTCTCTGAATTTGCAAGTTGACTTTGTATGTTCCAACTTCTACCATGAAAACATACATTTGCAAAGGCATAAAATCCTGTTTCTCTAGCAACTTTATAAGAGCAATATTTAAAATATGTCCCTCTTTTTGGTCTTTTATCTCCCCATTTTATCAGGCTTTGTCCAGATTTATTGAACTAAGAAGTTGAGAGGTATGAAATATGTGCAATGCTACTATTATCCAAATGGTAAGTGTGACCAAGACTAAGGTTATTCAAGTGTGGCCTGTACAGTGTCCCCAAATACATATGCAAGTACTCTGAGAGCTTAAATATCTCTAAACAAACCAGTCACAATTAAAAAGTTTAAATATATGTAATATTAAATGATAAAAGCACAAGACAATACTCAATAACTCAACACAGTGACAACATAGTTCAGAATCACAGGAAATATTTTAAAATAACATAGCAGGACAGTCTCACATAAATGCAGAAAACATCTAGACTAATCTTACTATATTTGCAACTATCTCTAAGAGAAACTATGTTCTAAATAACTTACTTACAGAGCCAGACAAATGCAAGTGCTGAATGGATGTTTACAGGTTCAAAGACAAGATACAAAATGCATAGACTCACTGTATGAGATAGTTCTTAAATTGCTAGCACACATTTCTGCTGGGTTATCTTAGATTACATCATTCTTTGTCACCTCTGTGTCAAAAGACATATCTCTCAGAAGTTGCCTGGAACTGGACGTCATAAAACCAGTTAAATAATTTTACCCTTGAAACCTGTAACTATTTCTGTTTCCAGACAATAGAAAGAATTTCTAGCTGCAAACGTTCTGTCTCTTTGCTGTATTAACTAACTTCATGGCACATCGTAAAACTCTTCACTTATTTTCTCTGAGTTTGCAAGTTAACTCTGTATGTTCTAACTTCTACCATGAAAACATACATTTGCATAGGCATATAGTCCATATACATTTCTGCTCTTCCCCAGCAGGGAGCACTGTGGTTATATTTTTGAAGGTCAGCATATAACATACAGTTTACTTACATTTATAAGACAAATCTATGGATCATATTAATATTTACAAATGACATAAGATTATTTACAAAATTCTAGCTAGCTTGGCCGACAGCCTCATGCAGAGGACCAAGTTGCTGCCTCTAGTGTCTACCCTTTTCCAAACGTCACCAGATAAACAAATGGCTTTGCAAAATGGGCTGTAACCCTGCCTAGAATTGGCTTATTGTGATGAGTACAACAGAATGTAATAGCATGAGGCAACCATCTCAAAATAGTCAACTTTGTCAATGATTGTCCTTTCTTTTACCTTTATAGTAGACAGATAGCTGGTCAACTTTCCTAAAAAGTTCAGTTTTGACTAAGAAGTATATGGGCTGACTGTGCACATCCAGATGGTGAAGAATCCTTTCTTATTTCTTTAAAGAAAGAAGTCTGGAGTATTAATAGTCTGGCTTAAAGTAAACTCTGAGATGACTTTAGGCATAAAGGTAGGATTTGTTCTCAAATAAATCCCATCCTTTAAAAAATAAATAAATAAGATAGGGTTGACTCACCATACGTGTTTTTAATTTGTATACTCCACTAGCAGATGACTGAGCAATGAATAGAGTAGTCTTCCATGTTAAGAACATCAAATCTGTCTGAGGGGCTGGTTGTAATGAAGACAGTGTGATGCCCCACCACTGGACCAGTAATCAAGGAGCCTCAATCCTCACTGGGAAGAAGACAAGTACACAGGCAGAATTTCCAGATGCAGCTCTCTGCATCAAGTGGAGTTTCCCTTAAGAGCACACAGATACAAAAATCAGTCCAGGGCAGGTTTCTCCCTCTTTCCCCAGATCCCTACTCAGACTCCCCACTGGAATAGCAATAGAGTGGAGATCTCAGCTGAGTTGCCAGGCCAAGACCTCTGGCACCCTCTCTGTTCAACAAGAGCTTTGTGTCCCTGCCCAAGTAGCTGACACACACACACACCTGGGAAAGATTGGTGCAGGTGTACTAGCTATGGCCTCTTTTGTCCAGACTATAAGGTAGTTATCACAACCACCAGCCAGTTCTTATCAGCTACTTTAAGGTCCTTAACAAAGGGTGTCCAATTATACTGTGTAATGTTACTATTAATACATATGGTAGTTTAACCAAGAAGAAGCCTATTAGGAGTGGCCCACAGAGTCACCAAATAAATATGCAAGTACTATCGGAACTTAAATATTTTTACACAGATCAACCACAATGATAGGTTTAAATATATTTACTAATAAATAAAAGAACAGGACAATAGTAAATATACATTTACAGTGACATCATAGTTCAAAATCACAGAAAACATTTAAAACAACATTGCAGTACAGCCTCAAATGAAGAAAAATATCTAAGCTAAGCTTTGATATATTCCTGACTATATCAAAGAGAATTACTATACCCTAGTTAACCTTCAGAGCAAGGCAGATGTAGTGAATGGATCTTGTTGTCAGGTCCAAGACAGAATACAGAATGCTATGTCTCTCTCAGAGAGTTCTCAAATTAATATCTCAAGTATTACTTCTGGGCTAGCTTGCAAAATGACATAATTTCTTGTCATCTGACTTCTAGTCCCCAGGCCCAAAACAACAATTAATGGCAGCTGGTAGCATTTAGCATCTACTTGTAAAAATATATAGACAAGGGCTTTTCCTCAGATCTTTGGCAAATGCTGGAAGTCCTAAAACAATAAAACACTTCCAAGACAATACAGAAAGCCTCTCAGCCCAGACACCGTCTCTCCAGCCTAGCCTGTAAAGTAATTTAATTTCAGCTATTTTTATAAAATTTACTAGACTGAGGTTAACCTCCTGTATCCCAGTTTCCACTGTTAAAGTATATACATTTAAACAGTTACTATAGTGCATGTACATTTCTGTTCTCTTCCAGCAGGGCACACCGTGGACAGCTCTTTAAGCTCAGTTGTTGTTGTGTCTTTTGGCTTTTCCCGGTTAGGGGTCGCCACAGTGGAACTCCGGTCCGCTAATGATTGGCAGTAGATTTTTACTTGCCGAGTTGCCGGCCCTGACGCACAACCTTCAACGAAGGTACCCCCATTCACGCATGTCTCCACACAGAAGACGCTCTAGCTGAGAATCGAACAGGACAACTTCTTACTGTGAGGCAACAACGCTACAGCAGCACCACCACCTCAGCTTAAGCTCAGTACTTTATAAAATATCTTTTCAGCACACGTCTGTACAAACCTAGTTTGATATATACATGACATGCAATTCACAAATGACACATAGCCATTTACAAAATTCCAGACAGCTCTGCTTGCAGTATCTCCCTTTGTTACACTTCAAAATAAATCATGCTGATATTCACAAATGATATATAATTATTTATCTGGAAAAACTGTGTGCATGCTAATTGAATTCTTCTATTCAGACATAAGGAGATCAAGTTATATAGTATTGCTATATTCACTTGAAAAAATTTGATGGGAAGACTGTCTTGTCTTAATAATTAGCAAAATGTCCTTTAAAAGGTTTTATGAGGAGTATAAGCCCTACACCTGGACTGAGTCTTGTCCCCAACGTCCTATAGTAATGTAGCAAAATTCAGAGCAAGTCCTACAGTGGTGAAAGGACTGTTTTTGCTTGAAAAAGTAGTATATTCAGGTAACTGGTATCAGTGACTCTGAAGTGCATGGCAGTATCTTCAGTGCATCATTCATTTACCATCTATAAAAATGAAGTACATTACTTACAAAGGTAATATAGCAAGAAGCATAGCATGTTTTTTACTACAGCACATTTTCTTTTGAATTATGTGTTTAAGATTCATATTGTTTTCTCTCTCTGTCTCTCTGCCACAAAGAGACAGATAATAATTACAATCAGACAATTCTTAATACCTGAATGAAAGTCTGATATTCTTCCCTTCTAGCATAAATGACTTGCGGACTCTACAAAAGCAACTTTTCTGATAAAGTAATCACAACTCTTGGCAAGTAAACTTAATATGCTGCAAGAAAACATAGAATTACTAAGTAGGTGTGTGTATGTGCCTGTCTGTATAGAGTGCAGACTGACTTCCCAGAACCCAAAAGACAGTTCTTGTACATGCATCACAGCAGTTTATAAAGTTGTCTAAAGCTTTTCAAAAAAAAAAAAAAAAAATATATATATATATATATATATATATATATATATATATATATATTTCAGCTGCATTAGCATCAACTTTCTGTCTCCAGTTTGGTACATTTGGGGTGGGGAGTCACATTAACAGTGACCATCACCTAGCGCCAATGTTCACACTGCTGGGTGGATTTCCTCATTTATTTTATTTTATTTTGCTGTGTCAGACCCACTTTCACAGAGCTGTTGAGAAGAACCACCCCCTAACTCAGGAAATATATTAGGTACATTATACAAGCAGATTGTACAAAGTAGACTTAACTTATTGTACAAAAGCACATGTACTGTATAACAACACAATATGCAAGTCAGAGGTGCATAGTTTACAGGCATCAATGCTGTATATGGGCATTGCTGCAGTGATTACAACAGGCGCTGACACAGCTGAGACTGTGCATTAAAGATATGTTGTAAACAAAACCATGTAGGCTGCATTCCAATTTGTTCTGTATGTTAGAACATTTATGGAGTTAAGGCAAGGATGTGTTTATGAACAGAGACTGTATAATACAGTATATATTTTGGAGTTGATATTAAGTCAGAAAGTGTATAAAACATTTATAAAAACATCGATCAATAGAATATAAACTGCTGCCTTCTTTATAATGGATTTAAGTATTACTAAATTGCTAAGGCTTGGACTGAGTTTGAGAGATGGAGACAGTTACGTGCTATGCATTTATATGGATTATTTAGAAAAGGTAGTTGAGGAAATGCTAAGGCAGTCAAGGGAACAGTAGAAACTAAAGAATGATTCCAGATAAGATTTTCATAGTTTCTTAAAGGTTGCTATGGAAAAATAGGATCTCAAGCAGACAATAGTTTGTTCAATTCATATGTGAGATAAGTTGTAGGTGCCCTTTCATCTTTACTACTCAGCTTGTGTATTTTCACTAGCTATTTAAAGGAAAAGAGTTCCTTTGGCGTTAGGGAATCAAACTTATTTCTTTGGTTATGAGGCTTAAGATATCTGTTGGGTATGGCCTTCTTTAGCATAATTGTTGAGTGTTACTATTTTTTTCTCCAGCTGACCATGAGGGTTCATTATTAACTGGTCCTCTTTCATTCTGTGGATAAACCAATCGTATAAGTCATCATGTACACAGCCACTGGGTTTCTCTTTAACGCCTCTAACTATGCACCCAGTGGCTGATGTAGGCATTCAACAGTCTTCCTATGGGCATGTTGTCACTCACCTGCCTCCTGAGAGCTACTATCACCAGCTTGGGATGACCAAGTTCACATCCCTGAGGTTTGTGGCCATTGGTCCATTGTTAACAAGCAAGCCTTCACCTGCATGGGGACATATACCCAGCTAGGATCACCATGTCCATCTTCCCAAGATGGACAAGCTGAGGTTATTTCTCTTGCTCTTTCACTGCCTGTACCAGCAATTACTCTCAGGTCATCTGCTCATAATCAGGACTTTATTTTTCTACACAGCTGACCATTACTAGGTAGTTTGTCTACCACAAGAGGAGAAGTTCTTGGCCCAGAAATTGTAGTTTATTGACCATTTGGACAGTTTGTCTGTGTCTTTCAACTTTCTGGTTTAAAAGACCACATCTGTGCTTGTTTCTCATCTTTCCTGTAACTAACCTACTGGGTAGCACTAGAAAGCCTTAAACTGATACAAGCATTCTAGCTTAGAAGAGAGACCTTGGAGTGATTAAGTATCAGTGTTCTGTACTTTCTTGCTGTACTTAACTGTTTTCCACCTAAATGCAGATTTTCCAGCATTTATTGTTATTTAACAGCTTTTCTTTTCACATATTGTACTTATTTGACTGCCTGCACTTTTAAAAGGTTGTTTTTTGTTTAAATAATTTGTTTAACTGTTGTAGGCTACACACTAAAGTGCAATAGCCTTTTCTGATCATTTGTAGTCGTTTAAAGCTGTTTTAAGTGTATTTTTTTTTACTGTTTTTGCCTTATCTTTTCAAAAAAACAAAAAAAAAAAAACAGAAAAATTCCTTGTTTCACACCTTTCTAAGCTAGTATAGTCCAGTTTTCAGGCCAGTGCTGAATTCAGGGCTGTGATACTAGTTTCTGAGTTGCCCATACCTTACTTGGATAGAAGGAAGTTTCTCTGTTCACCTGTGAGAGAGGGGAGCTTTGAGCAAGCTATCTGTCCCTGGAGGAGTGGTTCCAGCCCAGAAGTTAGTAGTTTATTGGCCATTTGGGCTAATTTCTCTCTCTTTCATTTCCCTACTATAAAAACCGCGTTTGCACAGTTTTGTGCACCGGGCAGCGCTGGTTAGCTATGGTTAAATTATTCCCAGCTCCACTAAGTCTCCTCTTCAGTTTTTCCCTTGAAACTAGTCTAACTCTCAACCTAAGCACTCAAAAAGCATCTTACAGCCCAGCACTTGCTCAGACCTAATAGCAAGCACTAATATACCCTGACACTGATTGCCCAGCAGGGCAAGGCTATTTATTCACCCCTCACCAACCAAGCGACTAAGCAGCTCACCCTACTATTCAGACATGACCAAAGGGCAATTTCAGGTGTACTCTCCAGTCCACCTGGTGAATCTGGGTATCCTGAGGCAATGTTACAACTGCCTCATGTACACAGACAACCCTCTCCTCCTACCACAAAACACTAACATATGCGAGAGATGCAATTATAGAGCCAAACTGGAAGCTAAGCTGTCTCCACCCAAGACTGGAACAGACAGTCAAGAGGATAAGGTTAACACTTGCACCACACCTCCAGCCGCACACAGACCTACTAAAACAGCACTGGCAAAAAATACACATAAATACACAAAGTCATACTCAGAGGCTCTAAATAAAAACCTACAAAAGCATCAGAGACCTCCAAAGCAGACAGCCAAACAACCTGCACCTCCCGTCACAAACCAGACAACACATAAAACACAAAATCAGTGTGCCGCACAATCACAGCCCTTAAGGCGAAATAACATACCTAACACACTAGTAATGGGTCACTCTATAGTCAGGCACACTAACGTCCCAATCACTAGGCTGGACAAGCAGAAGGTTACTGTTAGCTGACTGTCGGGAGCCAGAATCTGCCACATAACACAAGCACTCAAGTCACTCAAGAACAAGTACAAATATGACTCTGTCATTGTTCATATTGGTGTAAATGACCTGAGATGTACCTCCCTGGACTACATGAAAGTTTATTTATTTGTTTATTTTACATTTGTTAACCGGGAAAGTCCGACTCAATACATATCCAATTTCAGCGGAGGCCCGGGGAGAAAAGCTCCAAACAGATAAACATTTAAAATGCAGTATATAGTAATATTTAGCAATTAAACAAAATCAAAAGAAAAATACACATAGGTTACATATTTAAGAGAATGGTCCGAGTAAGGTAATATTTACAGAGATATTAAGCAATTTAACAAAAATAAAAAGACAACTACAAATAGGTTCCATAATGAAAAAAAGGTTCAAAGTAAGGTTATATTTAGATAAGAGAAAGTCAACAGCAACGTGGGAGGTGGAGGGAAACTATAAAGGGAGAAAAAAATAAAACATATCAGAGAAATGAGGGTATAAGAAGAGGAAACAGGTAAAGGAAGATCATTTATAAAGAAAGAGAGGAAGAATGAGATAAGAGAAGGGCAGGTTAGATAGAAAGCAGCAGAGGCTGAGAACGGAGGTTACAGTTCTGATAATGGAAGCTAGAGCTAATTTAAAGGGGTAGAAGAAATTAATTGAAGGAGGGTACGGAGAGAAGAAAAGGAAATTATCTTAGATAGCTAAGATGGTTTAATAGATTATAAAAGAGACATGGAAGAGCTTTCTGATCATGTAGCCCAGGCTGGTATGACCTTGACCCTGAGTAGCATCCTGCCCTCACCAAGAATGATACCTCAGTATAAAGAAAAAATGGTCAATTTCAACAATTGGCTAAGCTTCTGGTGCCATTCAAAGGGGATCCAGTGTCTGTCAGCCTGGGACAACATACTCGACAAGCCGTCTTGCTTCGCAAGACACGGTTTGCACCTGTCACCCCTAGGCTTTCAAATACTGGCCAAGGATCTTGCTGCCCCCATAGTGCATTTTTAGGCAAGGCTCAAAAGTCAAACCCCACCCCCGTAAACAGCACAATTAACAAAAAACTGAGGGTTATGCTATTCAACGCCAGGAGTTTAAATCTCAAAATGCATGTGCTCGAAGCACTCCTCAGTATGGAGAACGTCGATATCTGTGCAGTAATTGAAACCTGGTTCAAGGCTCCAGAGAGCACCCCAGCATTACTGGGCTACAACTCATACCACATGTTTCAGCCACAGAACACGGACCGAAACACAAAAGGAGAGGATGTATCCATATTCATCAAGGATACCTACACCTCCAGGTTAGTGGTGCAGCATGATACCTCTGAGATCATCCATGTGCAACTAACATTGGGCAAATCTGCAATGCAAATTGTGGCCTGCGACAGATCACCCTCCATGACCCAGGACCACCACTCCACCTTTCTGGGGACACTGGAAAACATGAAGGTCCTACCAAACACCCTGATATTGGACGATTTCAATTACCCTACCAATAACTGGGAAAACCACTCAGGTACAAACTCCCAGGCCCAGCGCTTCCTGGAATTCATCAAATCAAACGTCCTGGATCAGCTGGTAAACTCCCCTACCAGAGGTGAAAACATATTGGACCTGGTCATCACCAACATGGGTGACAGGTGTTCCACACCAGCGGTCAATGCGTCACTGGTTAGATCAGACCATAAACTAATCACTCTGGATGTCCACACCCCTCCACCACCCCCAACTAAGGAAACCACAGTAAAAAAACTTTTCTAAAGCAAACTTTACCTTACTGAAGACAGAGGTGGTAAGTTTCACAGCCCCCACGCTAAAGGATAATGCTGCCCAAGATGTAGAAACCTGTACAAATGCACTCTATGAGCACTTACAAGGATGCATGGATCGTGCCATCCCTAGCAAAACCAAAACTTACTCCTCTAAGAGAAGGAAACTAGTTTGGTGGACCCTTGCCATAAACAGGTTATACAATAGAAGGAGGAAACTAGTTCAGAAAAAAAGCAAATCCCAAGAAGGAAAGACATCCCTGATCAGTATCAGTAAGAAACTAAGGTCCCTCATGAAATCATCCAAGGCTAATTTTGAAAGAAAAATAGCCAAGGATTCAAAAGATAATCACAAAGCCTTCTTTAGCTATGTTAAGAATCTAAGTGGCAACTCACAGATATGCACTGAACTAGTGCAAAATAACACAAAATATAATTAACCTACTGATATTGCAACATCCTGGCAGAAAGATTCAGTGCAAACTTCACCCCCCTCTTACCTCCAAAAGGGCCCACAACAATATTGAAAAAGTGTAGTGTCCCAAAAATCACAGATGCACAGGTGAAAACAGCCCTTTCAAAAGCCTAAAAACACAGCGTCAGTGGGACCAGATGGTGTCCCAGGCTGCGTCTTGCACGAACTACAGAATGGACTAACCCCCCACCTAAACACGCTGTTCAACCTCAGCCTCTCCACAAGCTATGCACCCATAGAATAGCACACAGCAATGGTTATTCCTCTCCACAAAGGAGGGGCCACAACTGACCCTGGTAACTATGGCCCCATAAGCCTGACTAGTCTGGTCTGCAAGGCTATGGAGCGTATCATTATGGAACTCATTAACAAAGACATTGGGAACCTCCAAACACTTGACCCGACCCAGTTCAGCTTTGTTAAGGGCAGATCATGCCTACTAAACCTGGTTGACTTCGAGACAATCACCAAGGCCATAGACGAGGGAAAGGTGGTTGACAGCCTACCTTGACCTCGCCAAGGCTTTCGACACCATTTCCCACTTGGGTATTACAGAAAAACTCACCAGCCTGAACATAAACCCTTATGTCACAAGATGGGTTGCCAACTGGCTTACAGACAGAACTCACACGGTAAGAATAGCGGGCTCCAGGTCCGACTCTAAACCAGTCACAAGTGGTGTCCAGCAAGGCTTGGTCCTGGGACCCCTACTGTTCGGCATATACTTCTCAGAAATACAGGCAAACACAGGAGGACTATGGCTAACCAAGTTCGCCGATGACTGCAAACTGGAAGCCATAATTGACTCTCCGGCTGACACGGACATCCTCAAAAAGGGCCTTTCTGAGACGGACACCTGATGTCAAAGTCATGGCCTCAGGCTAAATGCCAAAAAATGCTTAGTCATCCCATTTGGGAAAACAAAACACCCATGAATTACCACATAGGTGGCAGCCCCCTTAATACAGAAGTGGTAATAAGAGATCTGGGGACCCAGGTAGATAGTAATCTCTCATTTGACAATTGTATTTTTTATTTTACATTTGTTGACCGGGCTAGTCTAACTGGATATATGTCCATTTTCAGTAGAGGCCCGGGGAGATAAGCTCCGTGACACACAGATAATGCAATCGCAAAACAATATAAAATAACTTCAGTTATGTATACAAGGACAAATCTGGATAATACAGAAATAATACAAAGAGGACGGAAGTCAATACAATGTGAAATGCATTCACTACAATGTAAAATTCAAAATAACAAGCAGGTACATTACTTAATGTAGAAAAAAAAGGGAGGTATACAGGCTAATTCCTTATACAAGTACAGTACAATAAAAGAGGCAGATTGATGTTCAGTAATAGTAACAATGAGTTTAGTAATATTTATTTATTTATTTTAACAAATAAGTATCCAGAGGGATGGAAATAATGAAATACAGAGTGAGAGAGGTAAGGTATAGGATATGCTGACAGTATTTGGGTAGAGTGGAGAATTAGTCAGGTTTAGTACAGGGCATAACCAGTGTGTTTTGAGGAAAGGTTTCAGTCTGTTTTTGAAGAGTGATATAGAGGAAACTGAGGAAAGTTCGCTGGGTAGGAAATTCCAAAATTTTCCCACAGTATTAGAGAAGAGAGAATCCCCAGCCCTGTTGTTAGATTTAGATGCGTTAATTAGAAGTTTCTGAGATGAACGTAAGGACTTCAGATTATGGTAGGGGGTGATGATGGTGGATAGAGTAGGAGTATTGGAAGGTTGGTAAAGAGTCTTATGGGCAATGATTAGTTGGTGGTATTTGAGCAGATTCTGTAGTTCCAACCAATGAAGCTGCTTTAAATTAAAGCAATGGTGAGTTCTAAATGGGTTACCAGTAGCAAATCTGGCTATGTTATTGTATGAGATTTCCAATTTATTGAGGTTATTCTTAGGTTCGTAAAAATGCTTGAGGCATACAGGAGTGTAGAGATTAGATGAGTGTGTGCAATAGTAGTCCTAGCTGTAGGTGACAGGAAGGGTTTAATTCTGTAGAGAGAGACAAGTTTTTTGTTGACAGATTTAGTAGTGTTATTGATGTGTATGTCAAAGGTAAGGTTGTTGTCAATGGTAATACCAAGTAGCTTGGTAGTTAGGTCAGGTGATATAATGGTACCATTAGTGGATGTAACAGCAAAATCTATGGGAGAGGACTTATGATTAGGATTGAAAAGGAGGAGTTTAGTTTTTTGGGGGTTTAAGAGAAGGCAACGGTGAGTGAACCATTGTTCAACAGTATTAAATACATTTTGGGTAAGGGAGTGAAGTTCAGAGGTGGTTGTGGCTGATCATACAAGTGTGGAATCATCTGCGTATTGTATGCAAGTAGCATGGGGAATTGCTAGATGAAGGTCGTTGATGAATATGGAGAAAATGAGAGGTCCTAATATGGACCCCTGAGGTACACCGAGGTTAACTGGTAGGTGGTTAGATAGAGTGTTTTGCCAGAGTATCACCTGTTATCTTTTATCTAAGTAGGATTAGAACCATTTGATAGAGAGTGCATCTAAGGCCAGGGATTTGAGGATATCTGTCAGAATTTGATGACTGACCATGTCAAATGCTTTGGACAGATCGATAAATAGTGCCGAGGAAAGCATATTACAGTTACATTTTTGTTAATACAATCTGTAAAGGAAAGGAGGGCAGTGGTAGTGCTATGGGAGGGTCCGAAACCATGTTGACAGTTAGAGAGCAAGTTATTATGGATTAGGTGGTCTAGCAATTGCCTATGGATGCATTTTTCCATGATCTTGGCCAAAGGAGAAAGAAGGGCTATGGGATGGTAGTCGGAGAATTTGGTGGAGTTTCCACCTTTGTGAAGGGGGATAATATAGGAGACTTTCCAGATGTTAGGGATGTGACCTTTGCTAATACTTCTATTGATCAGAATGGAGATGGGGTAAGCAATTGACTTGGCAGATTTCTGTAGATATTCAGTAGGTAGTTGGTCTGCTGAAGGACAGCCTGGTTTCAGTTTTTGGATTAGGACAAGAATATGGGTTGTTGGGACTGGTTGGAAAAGGAATGGAGGGGGTGTGGTTTTGTTATAGGCAGGTAAAGTAAAAGTATTAGATGGTAGCTGACTGGCTAGTGTTTGGATAGCATCAGTGAAAAAGGTATTGAAGGCATTGGCAGTATGCATGGGATTTTGATGGTCAGTGTTTTGTGGGTTTGGTATACTGGATTGACCTGGATGTAGTAATTGGTTGATGCATGCCCAGAATTTTTGTGGGTTATTATGGTTTGTCTTTTGAAATTGAAGGTAGTAGTTTCTTTTATCAGATAGTATAGCTTTCTTAGTGTTATTTCTTAGTTGTTTGAAATTTTGTTGGTCTACAGGATTTCTGGTCATTCTCCATTTGGCCCAGTATTTATTCCTGAGGTGGATTTTCTTTTTGGTGTCTTTAGAAAGCCATGGGGCAGATTTGGTTGAGATTTTGGAAGAGATCCCGGTTGAAGTTCTTTTTATATCTGATATTCCTGATTGTGGTTGGAATGGGAGCATAGGTTTTATGCCTGAAGATATAAGTGAGTGAGTGGTCACTTATGTCATCAGGAAGGGTTCCAGATTGATATCATTGGGGATGGTTGTTTAACAGAATTCAATCTAATGTGCTTTCTTTCTTGTTGTGTTTGTCTATCCTGGTGGGGGATGTAATGGTTTGATCAAAACCATATAGGTTGATGTGGGTGGTCAGGTGGCTGCTGCTACAGCAGTTCCAATCAATGTTTATATCACCAAGGATTATGGGTTCTTGGGGCAGGCATTAAGATAACCAGCAAAGGATATTTTTTATGGTGGTATTGTTGTTACTGGGGGGTACATAGATACAAATAATATAGATGGCTTTGGCATTGTTAAGTTGTGGTTTAGATATAAGAATTTCTGCATTGGTACTAAGCGGTGGTTTAATGTCATAAGTGGTTAACTGTAAGCCAGATTTAAAAAGAATTGCAACCCCCCACCCTTTCTGGTTGCACAGTCAAGTCTCAGGATATTATATCCTAGTGGGATGATTTCATTGTCTTTTGTTTCAGGTTTTAGCCAAGTTTCTGTTAGACAAAGAATGTCAAAGGAGTAGACTTCTAAGAGAGCATGGAGTTGAGTAATTATGTTGTTAATGCTACGAATATTAAGATGAACTACAAAGAGTGAATTAGATGGTTTAGTAATGGGGTAATTAGTGGATTGGTTGGGGTTGGGGAGAGAGATTGGAGATGCTGTTGGGCCTGGGTTTTGGTGAATCTCTCCATCTTTTAATGTGTGGAGTTGTTTGAGATAGATTGGATATGGGAGTCTGCTATTTAAGAGTAGAGATCTCCTGGGATTGAGATTAATATATCTGATGTGGAGTATTCTATGATCTGCTATTTAAGAGTAGAGATCTCCTGGGATTGAGATTAATATATCTGATGTGGAGTATTCTATGATATTTTGCTGGTAGATAGCTGGGAGTTGTTGTTATGTTAGCATGGTTAAATAGGATGGGTAGAGGAGGAGAGCTGTTTTTTATTAAGGTGGTGAAAATATGGACCTAATGGGTGCTCATAGGAGGAGAGTATATATGCAAAAATGAAAGGTGGAAGCAGTAAGAGTATGTGAAGTTGCTGGAACTGAGTAGTGGTATTTAATTTATCCATTAGAATGGATAAGATATCAGTTGTGTTATTGAAGGTAAGGAAATATAATAGGTGTAGATGAGGGGAGGGGAGGGTTGTGGTAGGAAAGATAAGGGGAGTGGTTGGAGAAGGATTTAGTGGAAATAGATAGGCAATAGAAAAGCTTCCTCAGAGTAGTGGAAGGAGGTAGGGGTGTGGCTAGTAAGTATAAGAGTAGGACCCCTGGGGGTGGGTGGGAATTGGGGGTAGGGAGAGGAGTGGAGTGAGCCCGTAGGGCGAACGGAGCGGGTTGAGACAGGTAAAGAAGCAGCTAGAGAAGAAACAATCAGCAGTACTGGCTACAGAAGGTAAGTTGGATAAGGCAGTAGTAGGTGAAAACGGTGATGAGAGTACCTAGAAACAGTAGTAGTAGACAGTAGGGTGAAGTGTGAGGAACTAAAACGCAGGTCAGGGACTACAGAAAATAAGGTAATTAATAAAGGAAACTAGAGGAAAAGCATGAGATGAGACTAGGAGAAGGGTGCCACCTAGTGGACAGGTCTGTATTGCAGGTAGATATGCGAGGGAGTTAGCTGTATTAAAAACTGGGGAAGAGTGATAGGGAGTTCCTTGTGGAGGATAAGGGGGGAGTAAGTGATAAGGTACTATAGAGAGGGGGGCAGAGGCTGCTGGCTGTCCTGGCTCAGAGTGTGCTTAGGCACCTATAGCAATGGTACAAAGGTAAAGAGTATAACTGGCAGGATTTAGACAGCAAACATACTTTTCTTGTTGCCTTGAGAGAGGGTGAAGGGAATTTAAGGCTGTGAGGTGAATCCGCTGGTATTTGGAGAGGGTCCTTAGGTTCCCAGAGACTTGTGCTGGAAGCACGAGAAGAGCAGGATAACTTAAGGGAGCAAGAGAGACAAAGTAGTGGAGAGAAACAAATAGCACAGGCAAGGCAAGTGTGGTCAAGTTACACAAAACATTCACTGAGACAATATGTAAAGGTAGTAAATATACATTTCCACTTTCTTGGTAGCAGCAATCAAATATATTTATAAAACAAGAGGTCCTTTCCTCTAAGCAGTAGCAGTAATAATAAAGTTAGCAATAAACATTCACTCCTACTAAGGAACAGCCCTACTAAACACCTTAAAACTAGTTCTGTGAGTCAAAGCTGTGTTAGGGCACTAAGTGGAGGGTCGATAGGTCTGCTATCCTGCTAAAAAGTACACAGTGTCGAAAAATGCAGGGAAACCACTGTTTATATCTCAGCGTTCAGCCAGATCTTAAAGTACCCTAGGACTATATTTACTAGAATTAGCCACTATAAGTGAGTAGTGTTCTGCTGAAGGGAGGTACGTAGTGAACTGCTAGGCAACAGAGTAGGCACTAACTCCCACTAAGAGTCACCATGTGGGTGGCGTAGTTAAAACACCACTTTCAGGCTTAAAAAAAAAGACAATGCTGCTAACAAACTAATTCAGCAGAGAGAGGAAAGTAGAGAACGGCCAAATATTGCCAAAGTAGTTAGGAAATCCTTCTATGTGGCCCATCTAATTACTAAAGGGTTTGCATCTAGAAATAAAGAGGTTATAGTGCCCCTTTACTCGTCACTCATTAGACCCATCATAGAGTACAATGCCCCATTTGGGATGTACCTCACAAGACATTTCCAACAGCTGGAAAGACCACAAATGTACCTCACCAAGAGGATTACCGGCCTCAAACATATGTCCTATGCAGCCTGACTGAAAAAACTCTGGCTGTACTCAGTGGCATATCGCTTACTCAGAGGTGATCTCTGCCTGACTTACAAAGCCATGTCCAACTCAGAATTGATGGACATGCTGCACCTAAAGAAATCCAAGTCACTGCGAGCCACTCGCTCTAGTGAGCTAAACCTCGCCTCAACAATAAATAGAACGTGCTGGAGGGATAGATTCTTGTCACAGAGACTCCCCATGCTTTGGAACAAGATTCCAAATTACATCAGGCAGAGCCCCTCACTAACACTCTTCAAGAGAAACCTTGACGAGTGGATGGGTAACAGAAAATACACCCCTGGGATCACTTCATTGGCTCTGTTTGACAGAGGATCAGTTAATTAATCAGTGGGGCGGTGAAAGCCAACACACTCTGGCTAGGCTTATAAATGCCCTCGAGCAGATAGCCTAGTACCTACCTATGAACCTATTATGTATTAATCTGTCAGAGAACATGAGTTGATCATATACTACTATGTTTTCTAATCCCATTGTGAAGTCCCCACTCTGGGCCAGTAATCAAGGAGCCTGAATCCTCACCACTGAACTAGAAAATCTTATACAGCTAAATGGAAAGGTTTGGGTTAGTTGGTTTGGTATAATGGTTAAAGTCTTCACCTCATAGGCACAAGATACGAGTTTTGATTCTGACCTGGCATTATTGGCTAGGGTTACCAGGCTATAACTCATACCACGCTTTTCGGCCATGTAACCTGGACCGGAACACCAAAGGTCGAGGTGTGCCCATATTCATTAAGGATATCCACACCTCCAGGCTAGTTGCTCAGCATAATGCAGCCGAGGGTATCCAAGTGCAACTAACTCTGGGCAAAACTGCAATCCAAATTGTAGCTTGCTACAGATCACCAACCATGGCCCAGGATTCCCACTCCTCTTTTCTTGATGTACTGGAAAATATTAGGGTTCAACCAAACACCCTAATAATTGGCGATTTCAACTACCCCACCATTAACTGGGAAAACTACTCATGTACCAACTCCTTTGCTCAACGCTTTCTGGAATTCATAAACTCCAGTGCCCTGGATCAGCTTATCCACACCCCACCAGGAGCAACAATATCCTAGATCTAGTCATTACCAATATGAGTGACCAGTGTTCCACACCTGAAGTCAACACCTCATTGGTCCGATCCGACCATAAGCTAATTACCCTAGATATCCACATCCTGCCTCCACCCCCCCATTAAGGAAACCATGGTAAAAAATTTCTCCAAAGTCAACTTCATGCTTCTTAAGACAGAAGTGGTGAACTTCATGACACCCATGCAGATGGACAATACAGTTATGACTACTGAATCCTACACAATTGCACTTTATAAGCACTTACATGAGTGCATGGATCATGCTATCCCAAACAGAACCAAGATGCTATCCTCCAAAAAAAGGAAGCCAATCTGGTGGTCCCCTGCCATAAACAAACTGTACAACAGAAGGAAGAAACTCTTGCAAAAGAGAGTAAAATCCCATGAGTGGAGGAGCTCCCTGGTCAGCCTCAGTAAGAAGCTGCGAACCCTGATAAAATCCTCCAAAGCTAGTTACGAAAACAAAATTGCCACTGATTCTAAAGACAACCACAAATCATTCTATAGCTATGTCAAGAATCTCAATGGCAACACTCAGATCTGCTCCGAGTTACAGCACAATGGCACTAAATATACAGACCCAACTGATTTTGCCAACATTCTGGCAGATAGGTTCAGTGCTAACTTTACCCCCCCCAACCCCCTAAAGAGCCCATCTCTATACTGAAAGAATGCAAAGTTCCTGTAATCACGGCTGCACAGGTAAAAAACACACTCTCGAAAGCCAAGAACACAGCATCCATGGGACCAGACAACATCCCAGGCTGCGTTCTACACAAACTACAGAACGAACTGGTACCCCACCTAAGTGCCATGTTCAATCATAGCCTCACCTCAGGCTTTGTGCCTGCTGAATGGTGCACAGCAACGGTTATCCCACTCCACAAGGGGGGAGCCACTACGGACCCCGGGAACTACCGCCCCATTAGCCTGACGAGCCTGGTCTGCAAGGCCATGGAACGTATCATCATGGAACTTATAAACAAAGACATTGGTAATCTCCAAACTCTGGATCCCACCCAGTTCGGGTTTGTAAAAGGCAGATCATGTCTCCTAAACCTAATAGACTTCTTTGAAGCAGTCACCAAAGCCTTAGACAAGGGTAAGGTGGTTCACACAGCTTATCTAGATCTTGCCAAGGCTTTCAACACCATCCCCCACTCTGGAATTATAGATAAACTCACTAAACTAGGTATAAATCCTTATGTCACACGATGGGTTGCCAACTGGCTCACTGACAGAACCCACACTGTGAAAGTAGCAGACTCCAAATCCGACTTCAGACAAGTGACAAGTGGAGTACCACAGGGTTCAGTCCTGGGTCCTCTCCTGTTTGTTATCTACTTCTCTGAAGTACAGGCTAACACAGAAGGTCTTTGGCTAATGAAGTTCGCAGATGACTGCAAACTAGGAGCCATAATCAAAACTCCTAATGACGTGGACATCCTTCAAAAGGGTCTCACTGAGACAGATGCCTGGTGTCAAAGCCATGGCCTGAAGCTCAATGCCAAAAAGTGCATTGTCATCCCCTTTGGTAAAAACTCTGTACGCATGAACTACAACATAGGCGGTAGTATACTTGACACCGAAAGTGTGATAAGAGACCTTGGGATACAGGTGGACAGTAGTCTCTCCTTTGATAATCACATCACCACAGTAGTCAGGAAATCCTTCTATGTGGCACACCTCATCACAAAAGGTTTCTCATCCAGAAAAAAAGAGGTCATTGTTCCCCTCTACTCATCACTCATTAGACCCATGATAGAGTACAACGCCCCTTTTGATATGTACCTCACAAGACATCTACAACAACTGGAAAGGCCGCAGAAATACCTCACAGAGAGGATTACCAGCATCAAACAGATGCCCTATGCAGACCGTCTCAAAAAACTCCAGCTTTACTCTGTTGCATATCGCCTACTCAGAGGTGATCTCTGCCTAACATACAAAGCTATGTCAAACCCAGAGCTGTTGGACATGCTCCACTTAAAGAAATCCCAAGCCCTCCGAGCTACATGCTCTAGGGACCTAAACCTTGTCATCACAATAAACAGAACATGTTGAAGGGATAGATTCCTGCCCCAGAGACTTCCCATACTCTGGAATAAACTACCTATCTATATCAAACAAAGCTCCTCATTAGCACTCTTAAAGCAAAATTTTGATGATTGGATGGGAAATAGGAAATTCACCCCGGGGATCACCTCTGTGGCTCTGCTCGACAGTGACACAGGAAAATAATTTTCTTGGGTGGCAAAAGCCAGGGTGCCTTTTTGGCTGGGCTTGTATAGGCCCCAGGGCTAATAGCCTAGTACCTACCTATGAACCTTTAGGGCAGTAAGCCTAGTATTCACCTATGAACTAGCACTGGAGAGGGGCATTCACGTGGAACAAATTTGGTTACACTCATTATTTTCAGATGCAGCTCTCTGCATCAAGAACAATCTCCCTTAAGAAGAAACAGGAAACACACTCAGTCCAAGGTCTAGATTTCTCTATCTCCATCATGGTCCCCAGTAAGACTCCTTACTGGCACAGCTATAGAGTTGAGTTCTCAGCTGAGTGTCCAAGCCAAGTCCTCCAGCACCCTCTCTGTGAAACCAGTGCTTCGTGTCCCTGCATCAAGCAGCTGACACACACACACACACACACACACACACACACACACACACACACACACACACACACACACACACACACACACACACACACATACATACACATTCTTTGAGATTTAATTTTTCGCACCTACACATGTAGCTTGGAAAGTCCCTTCTGCCCAAACTATAAGTTAGTTACTGCCACCAGACACTCAAAACTGCCACCAGACACTCAAATCCAGCTACATTAATGCTCTTACAAGGGTACCTAATTATACTGAGTGAAATTAATATTAGTACAAATGATAGTGTTTGACCAAAGTAGTATGGCTTTCAGGAGTGGCCAGAGAGTCACCAAATAGATAAAAGTACTCTCAAAGTGTAAAGTATTCTCCCAAGGCCTGGCCACATTGAAAAGGTTAAATATATTTAATAATAACTAATAAAAGGACATGAAAATACTAAATATCTATTTACAATAAACACCAGAGTTTCAATCACAGGAAATATTAAAATAACACAGATGAATAGATTCACACAGATACAGAAAAATATTTTCCTGACTGATCTAAAGAATTACTATTACCTGGTTCACTTACTAGAGCAAGGCAAGATGAAGTAGGTGGGGTCCTTCTTTGTCAGGTTTCAAAAACAGAGTGCTTCGAGATGTCAGTCTTACCTTGTATTAAAATATTATTTTAGTGATGGATTATAGAATGGAATCACATATATCTGGTCATCTCACTTCTTGTTCCTGTGCTTACCTCCTTAGCTAGAAGCTGCCAGTATATAACACATATGTGTTACGATACATATCTCAAGCTTTGCTAAAGTTTATTGCAGCATCTGGAATTTGAAAAACTATTTTAACACTTCTGCTCTTACTATAGAGACTTAACAGACCATGCTTCTTACAGACATTGCATCTTTGGCTCCATTCAAAACTGTGAGATAACATTTTTATGGTCTAGGCTCAGTAATTTAATTTCAGAACATTTTTCAAAGTTATCTTCTCTTTCAGTATCCTCTGTTTAACATATATATTTTAATACAATACAGTCAGGACCCACTATTGGTACATTTTTAACAGAACTTTACAAATACATTTTTCAATACAAACACCTGTACAAATCAGCTTGATATACCAATGACATATACTTCTTTACAAAATTCCCACTAGTTGTGCTGGCATATGTTACACATCCACTGCTCTACTTCTCCTGGCATAGTTGATAATACCTCACATCGTCACAGGCATCATTTTAGATTGCATAGCATTTTACAATGATGTGATATTACAAACTACATGGCAGTTAAACAGCCAATTCATTTACATGTTTATGGCATCTTAATAGTTTTTGAGGGGCTTACCAAAGGTTATAACTCCATCTAGTAATTTACGTCCCCATTTTTTTCTTAGACTTTTATAGCATGCATGAGTACATTCTGTGGGTTGCACATAAGCATTTTGTTTATGACCTTAGTGGTGATTTTGCTATGCTCCTAGACATTAATTTTGCAATGAGCTGTGAAATCCAAATACTTACAACTTGAAACTGTTAGTCTAGGTGCACATAATCTCCAAATAATCAGAATGTTGTTTAGGTTTTACAAATCATCCAAGAGGTTTTTAAGAATGAAGCATTTTTTTATATCAAGGATTAACTCATTCCTGTTTAGCCAGGTCATGAGGATATAGATTTTATGGGAGGTGGTAGATAATGAGCACATTAGGTGAGACCTGAAAGTTTTTCTTACTATACCAGAAGGATTCTGTTAACACAAAATGTGTTTGGTTGTTAAAGATACTAAAAGCAAAGAATCAAGTACTGGGCCTTGTGGCACTTCTGTATATAAGCAGAAATGGTGTACAGTTGTGATATTGTGCACCACGGTATTGAATTGCCCCATGCTAAAATTAAGATTCCAAACTCAAAAAGTTTGTAATATTTGATAGCAAATAATGGGCTTCACCCCCCTCCCCCACAGGACTCATGATACTGCTTGTTCCTGGGTACAAAGTGGTAAGGAGGTTCAGGATTTGATGTTTTTTTATGTTTGTGTGCTTGCAGTGTTTTGCTTTTTGGTGTGATGCAGTTGCTTTTGTGCACTTCTACACTGTGGTCATTGATCACTTTATAGTAAACCGGTATAAATTATGTGAGCTGGAGTACTGCAGCCATAATATAGTCAGTGTCCTGTTATCTACATAGCTTAGAATCTAGGACAAAACTGGTTGCAAATAGCTGATATACAATTGGCTGCTTAATAGAACAGAATGCTTAACAACATCAAAAGCCTTTAAAAACTCTAGAAACAGTAGAAAATATATAGCTGTAGCATAAGCTAGGAAACGTGTACATTTTTTTCCAGAATAGTATTAAAATATATAAATGCAGGTATTATTTTCCTTATGCAGTGCAAGAGTATTACTTGGCATGTATTACATTACGTTTATAGTAAAATAATTTCAAAATGTCCTTTGAAATACATTTTTAAATGATTTTCAGGCAGTCCATGAAGTGTAGTCTATTAAGTCTCCCCTCAAAATAGGCAACTAGCCTAATGGCACTAACCTGGTCAACAAAAAGATAAATAAATGAAAATATATCAGGAGAAGTAAAAATCTAGGTGTCAGATATTCATACCCCTCATATCTTTTAATGTGCATGAAGTTAAGAGAACATGAGTCACACTGTGTCAGTTACTTCTTTCCTAATGATGTCTGAAATGAATGCTAGTTCAGTGGCACAGAAGGTTAATCACATACTCTGACCCGTGTGAACCAGGCTGTATTCATGACCCAGGTGTTGAACTGTCCTGCTGGGAAGGGAAATGAATAACAAGGTGAGGCCTGCTCATGCCTCATAGGAGATGGAAGACTTGGAGATGTGTGCCCTGTCTTTCATATTTTTTTTATTTACTCATAAATCACTGAAGATTACAGTTAGCCAATAATGACAGATACTAGAACTTCATGCTTTTTTTTTTTTTACAAAATGCATGGTGATGCAAATTGCATTGTTCTTTTAATTTTCTAAGTAGATTATAGAAATACTTACAAATCATCCCTCTTATTGGGCTTTTGTCCCCCCACTAATTTTGGCTTTGCTTAATTCTTAAGTAAAGAAGTTGAAGTCATGGCCCCTTGATATGCATCTACTTACATTCTCCATTGAACACTGGAGATGGACAGAAATATCTGTCTTCAAGAGGGGTGAGGTGCATTTACAGAAGCAGGTGACAAACCCTCATGCTCCCCTTGCATGCCTACCATTTGATATCTTGGAGGAAAGTACAAGTAGACAGTGGGGCATGGCAAAAGTACTCCTGATGACGGCATAACGATTGGCTCTTTCCCATTTAGGAAGTAAATGAACATAATCATGGTAATCAGATGATGGTTAGCAAAAGTGGGTGTGTCCAAACGTCGCTGTATGAAAAAAAGGATTATATGAATAAAATGATACGGGTTATAATAGTTCATTTAAAAGGCATGTTTCAGTATACTAGATTCATTCATGTATAATCATACATTCACTGAGGGGAAGATGGGGCTTATTCTGTAAAGAAAAAAGACATGGAGCTAATACTGAATGAGAGGCCAATAGATCACCTGTTGAGCAAAAACAAGAATGAACACACACACACACACACACACACACACACACACACACACACACACACACACACACACACACACACACGCACGTAATTTGTAGGATTGTCAGTTCAGACTATTAACATGATCTTGCATGTGAGTAGGGTCGGCTTCTAAAGGCCGACTTCCACATCACCAACTTTCAAAATCCTGAGACAAAAATCACAAAACTTCAGAAACCCAAACAGCGATTTTTACCAGGGTAAGTAAATATGTGGCCAACTGTCAACAAAACACATGCAGAGGCAAGTAAAACCCACCTAGGTGGGGGGGGGGGCTGCACCCCCACACCCCCTAAACTAAATATACCAATTCTGGAATCACACTACAGTGGAGAACAGGGCATGTTGGCCACGTGTTTACTTACCCTAGTATATAGTCTCCATTCGGGTTTCTGAAGTTTCATGATTTTCTTCTCGAGATTTTGAAAGTTGGTGATGTGGAAGTTGGCCTTTAGAAGAAGACCCATGAGTGGGCCCCCCCCCCCCCCCCCCACACACACACATTGAAAATCCATTAAGACAAGGTGGGAATATAGACTTCAGACAGAAGACCTGCTAATTAGGAGTCAAACCTGTGAAATAAACACTAGTACATCAACACAATAACTGTACTGCCTTAATATAATATAATGCAGTACAGTGCTTTCAAGTTATGTGTGCAAGAATGTTCAGTATTCTAATTAAATGGTTAATTCAGTTTGTTGTTGAAGTGCTTTGATCATATTGAAATGTTTTTTATATTTAGTGTCATTGCTCTCTATAAAATTAATTTTGTTGCATCACTCATAACAATGGATATTTTCATACTCATATTAATGTATATTTCATACTTCATGTAAAACAGGTTCAGTGAAAGCAGAGGCACAGATATAGCACACTATAGCATTTTAATTTCATGAACATCCAGAGCTAAAGCTTGATCTTCCATGTGCTATCAGTCTTAAGTGGAGATCTGCTTCCTAGGCCTTGCAAATTCATGATAATAAGGAACTCTTTCTCAACTGATCTAGTCTGTTTCCCTTTTCTGTGTATGTACCTCATTATGCTGCCTTCCCACTGTACTGCATGATGCTTTATCAACCCCTATCCCAAATTAATGATTATAATCTATATAGAAGCAAATGTTTGTACTGTAAGCTTGACAATTATCATTGTCCTGATTCCCCTCAATAAAACACACCACACCAAATGGCATTTAATGACCTTTATTAAAACTTTCTCAAACTTAACTTTTGAATGACATTCTTAATTTATTAAACACAGCATAAACATCCACGTAACCATTTACCAGGGCAGCGTATCCCTGCTCACCCTGCCCAAAGTAAGCAGCTTTGCCACAACTGCTCGCTTACTCTCATTTACCAAAGCAGCATCCCACTGCTCAGTTTGATCCCCCAAACTCCTTGAATCCAACACCCATCACCAGAGGGGGAACAGAAGAGGGACAAGCCTGTCCCCCTTCTCTGTCCAAGAACCACAACCAACAGAAGTAATAACCAAATCCTCAACATCATAATAGAAGGGAGGGTGGGTATCAACATCACACCTAAATCTGACCTTCTACTCAGCTATACTCGCATGAAACCCCCTTAAGCCCCACCTTACACTTACCTCACTTCCTCCTCAGCCCTCCTTCCCCTTTTTGGTCATCTTCCCTTAACCACTAAATGATGAAAGTGTCTCTTGACAAAATGGTTTATTCCCAAACCTCATTTATCATCATCATTATGGATGCAGGTATGTTGATAGACAAGGTTTTGTACTAACCTTATTAATATCTTTAATTCTGTGAACTACAAGCATCTCACTGGCTTTAGTGAGGATGATTGCTGATAGTTTTCATAACAAGCCACTTTGTATTCATATCTATGATGTGGTCTGTGCATATATCAGGATTGTCTGTGGTGTTCTGCATGATGCATCTGTGAAACTTTCACCTTCTTTTCTGTCTATTGGCAACATTGTGCTGGATTCTAAACAGCCCTCTTCTCCCCACTCAGTGCCTCATGCAAATTTTGTGCAAATTAATTGGTCTCCAACACAGCTTCATAGACTACTCATTCTCTTCAAGATAATCTGCTAGTCAACTGTATGCAGACATGTAAATGTTGTAATGGAAAACAACTGAATACCAACTTTACAAAAATCCAGTTCACAATATTTGGCCGCCGTTTTAAGCTGAAAATACCATGTTGTTGCCTATGGGGATTACTACTTTTAAATATTTAAGAAATAATTAGATTATTTAGTTACTTTCAGGCAAATTAGTGTTCAAGCAAACAAGAAATTTATACTAGGAGTTTGGGTGGCCACGGTGGTGCAGTGGTTAGCGTTGCTGCCTCACAGCAAGAGGTTCACCAGTTCGATCCTTGGCTGGGGTGGCTTCTGTGTTGGAGTCTGCACATCCTCCCTGTGGTCACGTGGGTTTCCTCCGGGAGCTCCTGTTTCCTCCCACATCCTAAAGACATGCTGTAGGTGGATTGGACACTCTAAATTGGCCCTAGGTGTCAGCGCGTGCACGAAGGTTGGGTGCCGGGCTGACAACACGACACCATAAAACTCCACTGCCAATCATGAGCGGACAGGTGATCCACTGTGGGGACCACTAACTGGGAAAAGCCGGAAGAAGAAGACTAGAGTGTGAGCCTTATTTAGAAAAAGCAAATGGTTTGGCCTTGAAGCTAAAGAGATGTTTGACAAAGGAGTAAGGTATATTGCAACTTGAGTAACACTCCATTTTCTTTCTAACACCATAGTCCCTTCCAAATTCTGCAGAATAAATTTTTAAAATTATTTCTCTAGCCCTTTATACTGAGCATCACCGATGTACATTCTAAGATGTGTGAACTGGCTAACTGTAAAGGACATGTTCTATTTTAAGGACTTCTGGTTTCAGGCTCTCATTCAGAGTAGCACAACAGTCATTGCAACCTGTTCCTCCTACATCACACAGCCATAGATACATAAACTTTTTTGACCAGTGGCCAAGCAGCTGGGCTATCAGATCTTTGGGCAGGATTGGGCATTATTTGATCAGCTCATAGTAATGCGTTTTTTCAATATACTGTCATAATATGATATAATTTGTACAGTAATTCTAATTGGTGGTTTTGTATCTTACTGTGCCTTGTTTTTCTGCTCACACTCGGATTATGCTAAATGTATCCCATGTGTTTCTATGTATTTGTCCATATGTGCATTCATGCTTGTGTGGAGTCTATAGCTGTGTTTGCAGTAGTATGTGTGTCTGATATAAAACTAATAGTATGATTATCAGCATAATAAATAAATAAAGAGAACCTCAGTTCCTTATGCAGTCATCCATTTTTATGAGATCTTCTTTATCTTATTCAGGGTAACATGGGAGTCCCACTCTGTTTTAGCAAGCAATGGACACAAGGGGAGGTAACTAGTCAATCACCACCATGCAGTTTAGGACAGCTCATCCATTAGTATGTATTTGGGAAATGGGCAAAACAATAGACCCTGATATAAACCCCTATGGATGACAAACTGTGTACTGAAGGTACCTCAACCAGGAACTGAACCAGAAAATCAAGCTCTGTGAAAGAGTAGAGGTAACCAACACTATTGTGCTGACTTCATGTTCTTTAGAAAGAAAAAGAATACATGAAGGGTAGCAGAAAGGGTCATCACATGACATCTTAAATAACTAGCAAAAGAAGGCAAACTTTATTACTTCATTGATGTCAGAGTCCCTGATAAATAGTTTAACATTTCGGTTCTCCTTATATTTAATCATGTCTCATAGACCGACATGTAAGAACAAGTTTAAAAAAATGAAACATGTTTTCCACCCTGTTTCAGTCATAATTTGATGAAATGATGGGTATTGATGACCTTATGTTATACATCTACATTTGTTCCAAATATTCTTTCAGAGTTGCTTTTGCAATAATATGTTAAAAGAACTGGAACAGTGAATGTTAAAAATACCATATTTAGTGCTACTGCAAAAACTTCAAAGCATTTTCCATATATTGGATAATGAAACAGCTTCGTCATTGGACTAAAATCTGCATTTTATAAATGCTTCATATTTTTAAGAAATGGTTTCCACATGTTCTGTGAAA